>NW_026948187.1:7132745-7165245 GCF_963921235.1 Mobula hypostoma | reverse complement strand
TCTGTACCAATACAGATCTTCATCGCGCGTATTCAGCAATGTGCATACGACGCTGAACGGCTGTCCCACACCGATTGACATGGACGACGGCGATTGCTCCACATACGCGGAGAGAATCTCTGTAAGATGAAATACGATACGGTTTTAATTTCCCGCAATTGTTCAACAAGGGTTAAGCTAGTCACAAGGAGACGGTTGGTGTGCTCACAGACACTGTTGCGCGATGTGCAATCGGCGTGATGCACCATCGTCGCGCCATGACCATGCCTGACTATACACCGAATGACCGAACTCTGATCTCTCTCTCCCTCCCTCTCTCTCTCCCTCGTGTTTCTCTCTCTCTCTCTCTCTCTCTCTCTCTCTCTCTCTCTCTCTCTCTCTCTCCCTCTGTGTTTCTCTCCGTTACGCACACGGTGTCTGCGAAGAACAGAATTGCGCAGACAATGAACTATTCTTCATTATGCTCATGAGTTGAAAGGGATGCATCAAACCTTTGCCCTCTTGGCGAAGAATACTACCAAGCCTAACCACGTTCGGTACTGGACGACGTCAGTCTCCACAGGACATTCTACACCCGCTTACCCCCAGACCTGTGAGTTTAACTTACGCGGGATCGCCACCACAATCAGCGGGAGGCAAAGTGTTCCCCGGACCATCATTCACGGGATGAGGATAGTTCCTCTGTGTGGAGTCGAATGAAGCTCAGTATCAAATGTCAGGGAAGTCTCTCTCCGTGGTCTGACAAAGGAACTGTCTTCCCGTTGGCTGCCTGACAATTACGTCACTTCCGTAGCGGCAGAGCTCCTTTGGCGCGGTTTTCATTGTTGAGAAAATGACAAGACGACCCCAGACGAGTTCATGCAATGCAGATGCGTTTGGATGATTCTCAGTGGGTGGCACATATCCCGGGAAAACCGGTTTAAAATAATCGGCACTTAGATACTGCGGAAACCAAGATGCATCTACATTAGAGCTTCAATTTATTTATTTATGGTTTATTGAGCCGTGTATCGCTTCCATGCCCGAAAGTTCTCGCCCTTCGCCATAATCTCAGAACAATGCGGGATGTAACCACCAGCATGTCCTCTTCAGTGTTGAGGATACTGAAGTTATCCCCACGGAGGTTCGGGCTCCCGAATTACCTCCACACTGAACTATGTCAAA
This sequence comes from Mobula hypostoma, assembly GCF_963921235.1. Taxonomy (NCBI): domain Eukaryota; kingdom Metazoa; phylum Chordata; class Chondrichthyes; order Myliobatiformes; family Myliobatidae; genus Mobula; species Mobula hypostoma. The sequence goes on along the minus strand of NW_026948187.1, from coordinate 7,164,081 downwards.
CCCTATGCCCCACTTTCACGATTTCTACAAATCATTTACTAGTAAACCTTTTTGTACTTATTCATTCGTCTTCTGCTCTGTTTTAAATTCTTCAGTTTGTTTTCTTTTGCAAATTGATTTTCCATCTTTCTGTTTAGTTGTCAATTAATCATGTACTGGAATTAAAATGGGTGACGCCTGTGAGATCCGGATTCTTCCAGCGACCTCTAGTGTTGCGACCATTCCAATTCCGACATCAATCTGAGGCCCTTTCCACTGTCGCGATTTATTCACACTGATAGAGCAGCACACTTTGTATTCCGTCTGGGTAGCCTCCAGCCTGATGGCATGAACAGCGAATGCACGAATTCCAGCTGAACCCTCGAACCCCTCCCATACCTTTTCTTCTCTTTCTGTCTCTCCTTGCCTGCACATCGCCTCCATCTGGTCCTCCACCTCCATTTTCTTTCTTCCATGGCCTTCTGTCCTCTCCTATCAGATTACTCTTCTTCCGCCTTGTATCTCTGTCACCAATCAACTTCCCAGCTCTTTCCATCACGCGTCCCGCTCCCGGTTTCACTATCACCCTGTCTCTCACTCCCCTCATCTACTCGTCATCATTGTCTTTTTCTTTCTCTAGCCTTGAGGAAGTGTTTCTCGGCCAGAAACGACGGCTGTGCTATTTTCCAGAGATGCCGCCTGGATTGCTGAATTCCCCCGGCATTTTCTGCGTTTTGCTAGGATTTACGGCATTGTCCATCCTCTGGGTCCCCCCCCCCCACTCCTCTCGTATCCCCTTTTGCCAATGAACTGTCCAGCTCTTGGCTCTATCCCTCCCCCTCCTGTCTTCTATCATTTTGGTTCTCCCCCTCCCCCTCCAACTTTCAAATCCCTTACTCACTCTTCTTTCAGTTAATCCTGACGAAGGGTCTCCGCCTGAAACGTCGACTGCACCTCTTCCTACAGATGCTGCCTGGCCTGCTGCGTTCACCAGTAACTTTGATGTGCGTTGCTTTAATTTCCAGCATCTGCAGAATTCCTGTTGTTTACGGCATTTGTTGTTTTTCTCTTGTTGTTTCCATCTGTCTCTGCAGTCTGCTGTGGTTTTCCTATATTGTGAGGTGGTGATCCAGCAATTCAGCCGAAAACTGGCTGATGATAAGCTGCTGTCTATGATGGCAGTGTTGTATATCGCTACAGACAGTTCTGGGATAGATGAACGTTTTGCCTATATCTAAAGTATCAATATATCAACGCACACAACATGCTAGGCGGACACGGAACATCTCTGGAAGACATCGCTATTGGTTTGTTGAGATACTGTGACAAGCTGATTCTCAGAGATCAGTTCATTACACGGTACCTTGAGGCCACGTGTATCGATTTAGAGTTAAACGCCTGTTCTGCAGATCGAATCATTACACTACCCATTGCTGTGATATAAGGTACTTCAATAAAGTTTCAAAGCGACAGGGAATGTCCAGTGCAGGCTAGCAAGTCCATAATGAGGTGGATATCAAAGCCAAGAGGGGTGCATGCACGTCCATCTGGAGTTTACTGCCGTCGATTGAGCGGCATTTGCCATTAAAAGTCGCTTTCTATCCTAAGCGAATGCTCGTCTTTTTGTGATGTCTGAGGCAAAATGGCGCAGCCGAGGAAAGCCAGCAGAGTGTTGCTCCTGTGTGACACACAAGAACCGCCCGACACCGTCAGTCTGCTGCCCCCTAGTGGTGCAGCAGGGCCGCAGAACTTCCCTCTGTTTGGCTGGAAGTTATTTTGTGGTGGGAGATTCGCTGTTTCAAATTCTGTGCTATACTATAAGCGCAGAAGGAGACGGCGGAGTGGGAGGCGGATGCTTGTCTTAGTTCCGGTTGAAACAGAGTGCTGCTCGGCCTTGACGCCTTGTCGGAATAGGATGCGTAGTTTGTAACTGAACATTGCTCAAAAGAAACGAAGATAACCTCTATAGCCCGGTCGGTTAGCTGTCTGTACCAAAGCATATATTGACAGTCTGTATTCAGCTGTGTACATGACACGCTGGCCGGCTCTCCCTCTCCGATTGACAGGGAGGAAGGCGTCTGCTCCACGTTCGCGGCCAGAATCCCTGTAAATCAGAAATTTGATGAGACTCTAATTCTTCCCAATTGTTCATCACAGCGCGCAGGATCTCAGCAGAAGGGAGGGGCTGCCCTTTTCGAAAGACCCTGGCCACCTTCCGATTAACCCGAAGTTTCAGACTACTGTGCGACGTAAAATACACGCGATGGCAATGCGTGAATGTTGGGTCAGACTCCATGAGTTTGATGGCCTAATTCTAGTCGCCACTTTCTGTTTCATGGTACACGCAGATGCACAGACAGACAGACAGACACACACACACACACACACACAACTGATCAGTGATAAGACACTTTGTATTTAGGTTCATGATTTGAAAGGGAGGCATCAAATAGTCGGCCTAATTCCGAGGGAATCTACCAAGCCTAACCAAGTGCAAAGCTCAACTACGTCGTTCCGCAAAGGACATTCCGCCACCCCCCCACGTCCCCTGGACCTGTGATTTTTAACACGCGGGATCACCACCACAATCAGCGGGAGGCAAAGTGTCCGCCGCACCCTCATTTACGGGATGAGAACACTTCCGCTGAGTGGAATCGAATGAAGCGCAGCGTCAGCTCTAGGGGGAGACTCTTTGCGTGGGCTGTGAAAGAAACGTGTTCCCGTTGGCTGCGTGACCATTACGCCAGTTCCGCAACGTCACACCTCCACTGAGCGGTTTACATTATTGACAAACAATACTTATGATAGGATGGTGCTCATTGATTGCAGCTCAGAATTTAATACCATCAGCCCTCCAGTCCTGATCGAAAGGCTAAAGACACTAGGCCTCTGTCCCGCCCTCTGCAAATAGATCCAGATGACCACAATCTGTGCGGATTGGAAATAACATCAGCAATTCGCTGACAAGTAACACTGGGGTTTCACAGGTCTGTGTGCTAGGCCCACTGCTCTACTCTGTCTACACTCATGACTGTGCGGCTAGTCTGAACTGAAACAACATCTAAAAGTTTGCTGACGATACAACCGTTGTTGGCAGAATTTCAGATGGTAACCAATGCATGTACACGAGCGACATCTAGTGGACTGGTGTCGCAGTAACAACCTTGCACTCACCGAAAACATCAGTGACTGGCTGCATCACCGTCTGGAAATGTGGGGGGTGGGGGCGGGAATATCAAATTGGTGTGAGGTTTATTTTCAACTTGTTTTTCTTTTAGTGGAGGAGAGCGTCTGGGAAAAAAAAAACAGGTAACGCACGCAAAATGCTGGAAGAGCTCAGCTAGCCAATCTGTGCAGCAGTCTGCACAATTAGCCCCGATTGGTTGTTTGAAATTTTGACTGTGTGTCCATGTAAGAGAGAAGATTTAACATAGGATCGGTTAAAGAGTCGGCGCACCATCGGCGAACGAACGGTTTTTGCCGCCCTTCATCAATCATAATTCCTTGGCCCCTGACAAACTGGGAATATGACTGAAATAAAAAGTGTTGCGGGAAAAGTTCAATGGAACTATCGCCTCCGGCGCTTATAGTTCAAATTTCAAAGTAAATTTATAACAAATTATGGCTATGGCTCTCTGTACAACCGGGCATACATTTTCATCCCGGCATTCACAGTGAAGCAAACAATAGAATCGATGAAAAGAAATGTGCAATGTATTAACAATCAATCAATCAATAAGCATGAGTTATACAATCCTTGAAAGTGACTCTGGACAATCGTGCTGTCGTGAGACCAAAGTCTCCTGAAGCTACTGCCCTGCTTTGGTAGCGAGTTGAGAACATGGCCTCGACGGCTGAGAAACTTGATAATGGATGCTGCTTTCTGCTGGCAGCTTTTCAGGTAAGTGCGTTTTAGCTGCACATGCGGGGTGAGGGGAGAAAGTGGATAGCACGGGCTTTGATGGGTCGGATCCTGAGGAGCTTTTTGTCTGAGGCAGCCGTAGACGTGAGCCGCCGTGCGAACCTCGCTGCGCAGAAGTAGGTCGCCGCGTCCGTCTCCTCGCTGCCGTTGTGTTGCAGCGTGAAGCGGTTCTTTGCGGCTTCAAGTTTAGCGGCGAACCTCAGTTTAAAAGGTGGGGCGCAGGTGTCGAAGTCGCTGCAGACCCACTCCAAACTCCTTCCGACTTGCCGGTACCAGTACATATTGTAGCTGCTCATGCCGCCTCCCTCCAAACTGCACTCAAAATTGAAATGCTCTCCCGGCCGAATAGCCGCCGCGGTAGGGAACTGGATCACTGTCGGCGCAGCCGCCAGTACTGGATTAACATACAAGAGAAAATAATTCATGGTCAGGTGGCTGATAACGGGATAATATTCCGCGTTTTATAAAGCAAATGATTTGTGGTCTTCTTTGAGTTCGCGATACAATCAGCTGATTCGGCCCGCTGTAAGAAAATAATTCATCAAAATAAAACTCACAATGGTCCAGGAGAGTCAGGGATAAAGTTAGAAAGGCGAGGGCCACGTTAGCGAGGAAATGCATTGCCGATCCGAAACGCTGTTCGGTAACAAAAGCGCCCTCTTCCCTTTTTCACCCGAAGTCTTGTCGGCGGAATGTACCACCGGAAATGACGTCTGACCGTGCATGACAATTGGCAATTGATCGGCTGCTTACGTCATCGATGACTGATCATCTACTTTGGTCAGCAAAAGCAATTGTCAATAGTTATGTATCGGGGGGGGGGGGGCAGAGGCGGCACTTCGGCCCCAGTCCTGTCTGCTGACCAAATTTCCTATCGAAGCTTGTCGCATTGGCCTGGGATTCGCGCATTTTTCCAGCTGACCTTCCCATTACCCATTCCCGTCCAGATGTCACTATGGCGATTGGAATTGTATATGCCCCGCCCACGTATCCGGGTACTCTTTGCGGAAACAAAATATTTTAAGGCGGCTTTAACCATCACTTCTCACCTTGAATCCGGATCTGCATCTTTTCGCTTCATATTTCTTCGCGAAAGCACTGCTATTAACACACTTTCGATGTTTTTAACGCTTCCTCCAGATATTCATTAACCTCCTTTTCTCCAGGACGTGCAGACTCGGCTTTCCAATCGCTCGCTGTAACTAGAGAGACCCATGTACGCCACAGCTGCGCTCCCCCACCAGTGACTGTCACCATCATCTAAGCTCGCCCAATTGAAAGGGAATCACACGGGCTAATTAGAGTAGTCGATCAGATTTCCTGTCACAGGAGGATGATTTTTATAGCTGTATTGAGCTTTCCTAGAGGTAGTTATTTTTACTTCCCGCTTCTCTGCCTTGTACACATGCAAGTCCCGTCCTGCTGTTGGACAGCAACCAATGGCTTCCTCGTCTGTTTTGACAGTTCGCTGTAGTTTACAGCCAGCAGCTCAGGAAGGAAGAATGGAAACCACAAGCCGATGAGAGGACTATGCAAGTGCTCCGCCGACAGAGGGAGCTACATCTCAAGTGCTTCATGGCTCAGCAGCGCCCCCTGCAGCTCCCTTCGCTCATCCACAAGCGCTGAATATAGATAAAGCAGACCATCTTCAAATCCAAGTTAACCATCATGCCTCCTGCATTTGGAGCAGGGAACAACAGCATAGAAAACCTACAGCACAATACAGGCCCTTCCGCCCACATCGCTGTGCCGAACATGTCGTTACCTTAGAAATTATCTAGTGTTATCCATATTCCTCTACTTTTCTGAGCTCCATGTACCTGTCCAGGAGAACTTTAAAAGGCCCTATCGAATCCGCCTCCACCACCGCCGCCTGCAACCCATTCCACGCACTCACCACTTTCTGCGTAAAAAAAATTACCCCTGACATCTCTTCTGTACTTACCTCTAGGAACGGTAAAACTATACCCTCTAGTGCGAGCCATTTCAGCCCTAGGAAAAAAGTATCTGACTATTCACACGATCAATGCCTCTCGTCATCTTGTACAGCTCTATCTGGTCACCTCTCATCCTTTGTCGCTCCAGGGAGAAAAGGCCGTGTTCACTCAACCTGTTCTCATACGGTATGCTCCCCAATCCAGGAAAGATCCTTGTAAATCTCCCTGCACCCTTTCTATTGTGTCCACATCCTTCCTGTAGTGAGGCGACCAGAAATGACCACAGTACTCCAAGTGGGGGTCTGACCAGGGTCCCATATAGCTGCAACATTACCTTTCGGCTCTTAAACCTCATCCCACTATGGATGAAGGGCAATGCACCGTATGCCTTCTTATCCAGAGTCAGCCTGCGTAGCAGCTTTGCGTGTCCTGTGGACTCGTACCCACCCGAAGTTCCCTCTGATCCACCATACTGACAACAGTCTATATTCTGCTATAATATTTGATCTACTGAAATGAATTACCTCACAGTTATCTGGGTTGAACTGCATCTGCCACTTCTCAGCCCAGTTTTGCATCCTATGAATGTCCCTGACATCTCCTCTGTACCTACCTCGCATTGGCCTGGGAATCATCGCCCTTGCCATAACCTCAGAACAAGGCGAATTGTTGTCGCCATCTTGTTTCCTTTAGTGTTGAGGTGAGTGAAGTTATACCCGATGATTATGACTCTTGACTCAGTGTTAACAAAGCCACTCACCTCAACATTGAATTACTTGAAAACCGGGAGAATCTCTTTCAATATTTTTACACACCGTGATCTCAATACATATTTCACGTTGTTTGTTTAATGTGCCTTTGCACAGTGTGATTTCATTTACATACTGTTTGTCGATTTTGCGCCTGGGTTTTCATGGATTCTGTTGTTATCTTTTTATCGCATCTGCTGTAAATGCCGGGAAAATTAATCTCAGGGTAATATTCCCTTAGTTGTCGTGACTGTCGTATTTCCACAAGTTGCTGTGTTAGGGTATTTCTTATTGCGGCCGCAAGGTGGCACTCTACACAAGAGTAAGACTTTGGGTTTACGAAATCCCAGCTATTGGATAGCAGAGTAAAGCGGTTGCTTGCCCGATAATAGCAATCTCGAATTATAACGCGCAGCCGAATTGGGTGCCACGTAACCACTTCTGGTTCGCTCAGTTCAATGCCTTCTGGAGAATTCGGTGCTATACGCTTTCAATGTCCACTACAGTCGTCATCCCTGCCGAATTGCTGGCATAATTATAGCTTGCATGACGGGAGTAATGAAGTTATTTATAGGAGGTTGCCATTTGGACCAAAGCGATCGTATCCGTGAAGCACTAGTATACGACGCAACCATTTACACCTCTCAAGCAATAAACATTTGGGCGGAGAGGCCACCGTCTGTAATATATGTTCTGCAGCTCTGTTATTTGTAATTCATGAACAACACGGGAAAAGGCACTTTGGTTCACCATATAAGAAATTAATCTGTCTTTCTGCTGAATGTAATCCGTACCACTCTGCTTATATTCCTCTCTCCGCCTCCCAAAACAGTACGATGACTCTACTTGTGACATTAAAGTTAGATCGTCGTGTCCAGGACTGAAGGGATAGCTCCCGTTGTCCGGCTGAAATTGGAATGGGGTCCGGCCTTTCGACTGCCATCCGAATCGGCAAATGAATTGATCCACAGACCATTCAAACTCTAAGCTTCCAGTGTCGCTACTCAGTGACGTGTGGGTGAGGGGCGGAGCTTCATGCGTTCACCCATGACCTGACAAGGCATTCAAAAGGTTGTACGTTCCGATCTCCCTTCCACTTGGAGGGAACGGTCTAAGTTCAAAGATGTTGGTGTTATTGGAGCTGCTGGTCTGGCTTCACGGTAAATGACAGCTTCAATTTGCGAGCATTTTAAGGAACCAGTTCTACATTACCCTTCCTGTGCTCCGTTAAATCTTGTACCACTTGTTTCCCCATCGCTCTTCTGTGTTTCTTTCTCACTTATTCCATCGTCGCGCTCTTTTGCTATTTAGTTCTCACCTCTCTCCATCCAATTATAATTATTTTTTTATTCTCTCGCTCTCTCTATTTCTTCCCCACCTCTTTCTCTACTCCCCATATGCCTCTGCTTCCGGCATCTCTCTTTCTCCTTCTTTCCTCCCTGTCTCCATGATCCGAGTCTACCTGTCTACTGACGTCGTACCCCTCTCCTCTTTTCCCAGCCGTGAACTCGCAAACTATCCAGCAGACTCCTCTGGCTTTTTCCGGTTCACCGGGGAAGCCGATGGCCCTGAACTGCAGCGTGGAGGGCAGCGGCACTTACTACGTGTACTGGTACCGGCAGTACCCGGGGCAGGAGCCGCAGTTCATGTTCTACAGCTACGGTGCTAATATTAAGAATCCCGACGGGGAGGTCGATGGATTTACCCTGCAGACGACGAAAGATAACGAGGCCAAACTGGTGACCAACAGCCTGCGGGAGAATCACTCGGCCGTGTACTTTTGCGCCTGGAGTATTCACAGTGACACGCCGCGAGGGAAGAGCTCGACAAAAACCCCAGACTGCATGTAAAAGGCGTGACCGATGCAAGCACACGTGGCCGTGTGGCCGTGCCTTGTTTTGTTGTTTTGTTTTGACAGAGGAAACGCGATGCGGATTGTAAGCAGAGGGTTTTGTAACAACGAGGAGAGAGCAGGTGACCGATCTTCCGGCAAGATGCAAGCTCTTACACCCGCCTTGTGACGTCAGCACACCCAGCACACTCCGACAAGCCCCGAACTGACACCGATTTACCTGAATGTGAGGTGGAAAATACACAGTGGGATTTCATTACACTGACATTCACTTGATTCATCCCTGTCACGACGTTTCCGTTACCCTTACTTTTCCGGAAGAGACGCTCCTGCTGCCTTCAGAAAGTCCTGTCATTAATGGAACAGTTACCACTACACCGGATTACTTTTTATTTTGCTTGCGATTACATTTATAATTAAAATAATCCCTGTGTTTTTCGCCGTCAATAGATCCATGCTAAAATTATTTTATCTCACTGGGGCCGCTACGCTGTCTTGCAACCATCGCCCCTGCGAAGGGAGAAACGACCCCCCCTTCCTTCTCAAGGGCATTGAGTGCAAGGTATCAGATGACGAGCTGAACTAAAGTGTTAGGTGGATGGTGCAAACGGACACCCAATCAGCGCTAATCGTTATTTCCCAGTTCAGCGAATGTTACGTCTCGTTGTGTCGTTCGGCCGGACAATCGATATTCTTTTGGATAGCTGTTATAGAACTCTGGTGGCAGTTTCTATACCAGAGTCTGCCTTTCCCGCACACCTGGGGCCGGCACTGCGGCACTGTCGGCACCTGCCCCGGGAAAGAGCTGAGGATTTAGACCAAACAAAGGAAGTCATTGCGGCACCTAAGATGATGTTTCAGTTCTTTGGTGACAGCCAGGGAAGATTACAGGAGAGAGCGGGACTGTAGGTCGGCGACTGGGGGAGAACGGGGGACAGCCGCGGGAACTGTAGTGTCACGGTAAGCGGACGGAACAGATGAAAGGCGTGCCGGGAGGGGAAGACGATAGTGAACAGGCGGGGCCTTTGTGTTCCCTCGCAACGTTACCGAAGGGAAAATACTGTACCGCGGTACCAATTTAAACAAGGCAATCCAATGCTGACGTTGTCTTATTTGAAATTTCGCCCGATTGTTCTCATGACACCATTAAGTTCTTGCATCAAGAGAACAAACCGGTCCACAGTGTCTTGGGAAAATCTGTCTTCTTGATTCTGCGAAGTCTTCTTTGGTATTTACTTGGATGTACAGTGCAGACCAGCCGTTTCGGCCTACCTACTTGCGTCGCCCAGCAACCAATGTATTTTTACACTTAGCTAGTCAAAGGACAATTTATAGTGATCAATTAACTTACTAACCGCAACTTTGGTCTCTGAGAGGAAACCGGAACACCCGGAGGAAACCCACGTGTTCAGTATCGGGGCGTAGAAGCTTTTCCAAACGCGCGCACACTTATTTTGTCTTTCTCCCTTTCCTCCTGCCGTTCTTCCGTTCTTTCTTTCAGAGATTTGCTTGTTTCTTTCTTTCGTCAGCACGGCTGTCCCGCACGTCTCTGTGATCAGCGTCTTGATGACTTTCGTTTAAATTTTCCAATGACAGCGTTGTTGTTGGGCAAAGCAACGGTGTTGCGAATATGCGTCTGGGAGGGAGAATGAAAATCCGGTTAAATGGTGCAACAACAACCTCTCACTGATGTCAGCATGACTAAAGGACTAATGATTGAATACAGGAGGACCAAATCGAGGTCCATGAATTTGTGGTCATGAGGAGAGGGTCAGCAACTATAAATTCCTCTGCATTATCATATCAGGGGATCCGCCCGGGAACCAGCGCGTAAGTGACATTTCAAAGAGGAACAGCAGTGCCTCAACTTTTCTAGATGTTGAGCAGATTCAGAAGGACATCCGAATTTGACAAACTTATATTTTGGCATCCTGACGGCTTGCATCACGGCCAGACACGGAAACACCAATGTTCATAAACGGATACGCCGACAAATAGCGTCAGATGTCGCACAGCCCGCCACAGATCCTTCCCACTATTGAACGCATCGAAATTGGCGGCACGCAATCGTAGTGGCTAGCAGAAACGCTTTATAGTGCAGGCGACCCGGGTTTAAATCCCGCCGCTGGCTGTATGGAGTTTGTACGTTCTCCTGGTGACCGCGTGGGTTGCCCCCGGTTGTACTGGTATCCCTCCACAGCTCAAAGAGGTACCGGTCAGAAGGTAAATTGCTTACTGTAACTTGTCCTGTAGTTAGGCTGGGATTAAACCGGGCCAATACCGAGCGCCGCGGCTCGAGGACCGGGTGTGCCTGCTCTCTATCGATCTATATATCTAACTATCTATCTATCAATATCTATTGATCTATCCATCTAACTATATCTATTTATCTTTCTATCTATCTATCTGTCTATTTCGTTATTTATTGCACTTGCCCATTCTTCCTTTTTTTAGCCATTTATGATTAGTTTTTTTTCATTTATCCTATTACATTTATCTATCACAGACAAGGAAGGAGTTCCTAAGCCGTACACCAGGGGAGCGATGGGGGTGGGGTCTGGGAGGTCTGAATGGTGAATTTCACGTCATTCTCATTGAAAACTTACCGGTTATACGGTAAACAATGTAGAACAGCCAGCCCCTCAGGAAACCCTATGAATGGAAGCCACGAGCCGATGATCGAAAACGATTCAGGACCTCAGCTACGAGAAGTGTTCAAAATGCAGGTGTTATGCTGACAGGGGATTCTGCATTCATGGTTCAACAGCGCCCCCTACAGCAATCACCGATCATCCTCAGGCTCTGAAACGACATGCTGAAGGCCATACTCTTATTGAACTTACCCAGCAATTTGCATGCAATTTGGCGGCGGAGCCAGGACACATGAGAAAGCAACGGGAGATTGCAACAGTAAGTGGATCCTAAGTGTCTCAATATAGTGCAAATATCGGCTGTCTCGGCATCATGGTTTCTGCCGTCTCTGCTGTGCTAATGTCCTGTTTGTTTTTTTTTTCTTTTCTGACTGTGAACTATTAGCTTTGAACGTGAATTACATTCAACCCCACCTGCTCTGCTCGGGTTTTTGCTGGAGGCTTCCGTCGCTGTCAGTCGCTGTGCAGACCCCCCAGCGCAGAAATATGTGGCCGTGTGGTTCAGCTGCAGGCGAGAGGCGCTCAGAGCGAAAGCATCTATACTGGGCCGGGTGGCTGTGAACCCCTCGACCTCCGAGTCCGGCGCCACGCTTTGAGCAGCCGTGGAGTAGAATAGGTTCTGCGGCTCCTTTCCCTGGTATTGTCTGTACCAGTACAGTTTATAAATGGTGCCGTCCTCAATGAGGCACTGGAGCGTTACCGCCTCGCCCGAGACTGAGAAACAACGGAGGGGGTCTGGCGGATAATCTCCGAATTCGCATCTGGTAAGAGAAAGCGGGAAGAAGAAGTTATTCAATAAAGATGTCCGGATGCAGAGATGAGATGGAGTAAAAGGGTGACAGAGAGAGGGAAACAACAGGAATTCTGCAGATGCTGGAAATTCAAGCAACACACATCAAAGTTGCTGGTGAACGCAGCAGGTCAGGCAGCATCTGTAGGAAAAGGTGCAGTCGACGTTTCAGGCCGAGACCCTTCGTCAGGACTAACTGAAGGAAGATATAGTAAGAGATTTGAAAGCGGGAGGGGAAGGGGGAGATCTAAAATGATAGGAGAAGACAGGAGGGGGAGGGATGGAGCCAAGAGCTGGACAGGTGATTGGCAAAAGGGATATGAGAGGTTCATGGGACAGGAGGTCCAGGGAGAAGGAAAAGTGGGAGGGGGGGGGAGAGACAGACAGAGAGAGAGAGAGAGAGAGAGAGAGAGAGAGAGAGAGAGAGAGAGAGAGAGAGAGAGAGAGAGAGAGAGAGAGAGAGACAGAGAGAGGGAGAGGAGTGGGAAGGGGAAGAGAGAGACAGACAGACAGAAAGACAGAAAGGGAGAATTAGAGGGAGCGAGAGAGAGGGAGAGAGAGAGAGAAGAAAGGACCTGGAGACCAGGGTAAAGATGAAAATGAAGCGAAACCTTGCTGCGAAACGACAAATGGAGACTAAAGTTAATCAATAACATAAGATGTTCAGTTTCCTTACGATGGAACAAGACCGCAAGCTGTAGTACCAGGAACATCATTCACTTGAGTATTAGAAACAACGAGTCGAACCCGTCTTGAACGTGAAGCTGGGAAGGCCGATTGCCAAAGGCTGAGGGTTAACTTACAACACTCCACCACATTGTCTCTGATTGGTTCACTAGCCCCTCGCCCCCGCTGAAAGCCGTTGATCGGAAACTGGTAACGACACGATACACATCACAGCCCATGGAGAGATTGGGTACCGGGTGAAAGTTAACCTTCCGCGTCACCTCCATCGATCTATTACATCTAGCGAGATATTTATCTGTCTCTTAACTTCTTGTTGTTTGTCTGTCTGTCTATTTACCCATTTTCTACCTCTCTCCGTCTTTCTGTTCGTCTCTTGAGATGGCATTTTCGATATAATTTGCAGACCACGGCACACCAGACCCTCCTCCTTTGAAAGTCGTTGCTCGGAAAAAGGGAAACCATTGCAAATGAACTCCTCATGCGTTGGAATTCACGGAGAAAAGGAATAACTGGTGAAGGACAAGTCTGAACAGCTGAGTTAGTTCCAAAGAGTTACTCATCCGTCTCTTATCTGCCTGTGGTTTGTGATCAATGTAGTTACCTGCAACCATCTTTCTCTCAGTCTCCTGAGATAATATCTTCCATATAATTGCATGAACTGCACCTGGAGCTTTGATGGTTTTGCTTCATTTAATCACTCCGTACGAGATGGGGGCAATTACAGTGAGCGCAGGTGAGACATGAATCTGGTGGTTCAGAACACGTGGTCTTGTGTCATGCGGTGACTGGGTAGCTGAACGGCAGCTTCCCGACCTGAAGTCAATGTCGCCGCGTTTTGTTGTAGAGCGCCCTCTGTTGGTTTGGAGTTATAGTACCAAGGGACCCCGTGTACTTTAATTCTATTTGCCTTCGTTTACTCAACACATCCTTGAAGCGTTACCATCGGTGTACCTGCCCGAATGTTGCAAACGTACCCTCCTCGACTGCTTCTTTCAGCAACCCATTCCGTGTGTCTAACTTTATCTGAGTTTAAAGAGATGTCCCTCAATATTAAATTCTGTAATTTGGGGCTAATCCCTCCTACCCCAGGAAAATAATGATGACGCATCTTATCTGCGCTCCCGCAGATTTTTGCAGCCCTTGATAAGGTCAAGTTCCCAGTCAAGATAAATGTACTATCAAAGTACATACACGGCACCATAGACAACCCAGAGATTCATTTTCTTGCAGGCATTTACAGGGAGCGGGTTATGCTTAGGATCAGTGGGGTTAGCAGTCGATTCCATCACAGCACCATCACATATGGCCAAATATTCCCGCAGTAGTGTTGACTGTCTCCTTTCCACAAGATGCTGCCTCGGGGTTATTCTTATTGCCGCCGCACGGTGGCACTCCACACAAGAGTGAGACTTTCGGTTGTCCAAGTCCCACTCCTGGGTCGCAGAGTAAATCGGTTGCTTGACGGTTAATCCCATTCTCAAAATATAACGCGCAGCCGAATTGGTTGCCAGGTATTCACTTTTGCTTCGCTTTGTTCGCTGACTTCTGGAAAATTCCGTGCTACACGCTTTCAATGTCCACTGCAATCGTCATCACTGCCAAATTGCTGGCATGATCATAGCTTGCATGACGGCAGTTATGAGGATATTTATAGGAGGTGTCCAGTTGGACCAAAGCGATTGTTTCCGTATTGCACTAGTATACGACGCTACCATTTACACCACTGAAGCAATAAACATTTGGGCCGAGAGGTCACCGTCTGTAATATATATTCTAAAACTCTGCTATCTGCAATTCATGAACAACACGAGAAAAGGCACTTTGGTCCAACATATACGAAATTAATCTGTCTTTCAGTTGAACGTAATCCGTACCTCCCTGCTCATATTCCCCTCCACACCTCCCAAAACGGTACGATGACTCTGTTTGTGAAATTGAGGTTAGATCGTCGTGTCCAGGACTGAAGGGACAAGCCCCCGTTGTCCTGCTGAAATTGGAATGGGGCCCGGCCTTTCGACTGCCATCCGAATCGGCAAATGAATTGATCCACAGACCATTCAAACTCTAAGCTTCCGGTGTCGCTACTCAGTGACGTGTGGGTGAGGGGCGGAGCTTCATGCGTTCACCCATGACCTGACAAGGCATTCAAAAGGTTGTTGGTTCCGATCTCCCTTCCACTTGGAGGGAACGGTCTAAGTTCAAAGATGTTGGTGTTATTGGAGCTGCTGGTCTGGCTTCACGGTAAAGGACAGCTTCAATTTGCGAACATTTTAAGGAACCAGTTCTACATTACCCTTCCTGTGCTCCGTTGAATCTTGTACTACTTGTTTCCCCATCGCTGTTCTGTGTTTCTGTCTTACTTATTCCATCGTCGCGCTCTTTTGTTATTTAGTTCTCACGTCTGTCCGTCCAATTATAATTATTTTCTTTTATTCTCTCGCTCTCTCTATTTCTTCCCCATCTCTTTCTCTACTCCCCATATGCCTCTGCTTCCGGCATCTCTCTTTCTCCTTCTTTCCCCCCTGTCTCCATGATCCGAGTCTACCTGCCTACTGACGTCGTACCCCTCTCCTCTCTTCCCCAGCCGTGAACTCGCAAACTATCCAGCAGACGCCTCTGGCTTTTTCCGGTTCACCGGGTAGGCCGATGGCCCTGACCTGCAGCGGGGAGGGCAGCGGCTCTTATCGCGTGTACTGGTACCGGCAGTACCCGGGGCAGGAGCCGCAGTTCATGTTCTACAGCTACGGTGCTGATATTAAGAATCCCGACGGGGAGGTCGATGGTTTTACCCTGCAGATGCCGAAAGCTAACGAGGTCAAACTGGTGACCAACAGCCTGCGTGTGAATCACTCGGCCGTGTACTTTTGCGCCTGGAGTATTCACAGTGACACGCCGCGAAGGAAGAGCTCGACAAAAACCCCAGACTGCATGTAAACGGCGTGACCGATGCAAGCACACGTGGCCGTGTGGCCGTGCTTTGTTTTGTTGTTTTGTTTTGACAGAGGAAACGCGATGTGGATTGTAAGCAGAGGGTTTTCTAACAACGAGGAGAGAGCAGGTGACCGATCTTCCGGCAAGATGCAAGCTCTTACACCCGCCTTGTGACGTCAGCACACCCAGCACACTCCGACAAGCCCCGAACTGACACCGATTTACCTGAATGTGAGGTGGAAAACACACAGTGGGATTTCATTACACTGACTGTCACTTGATTCTTCCCTGACACGACGTCTGCATTTTCCTGCTTTTTTTCCAGAAGCGACGCCCTTCCTGCTTTTGAAAGTCCTATCATTAATGAACCACTTATAATTACACCCTGTTTTTTTTTGTTTGCGATCGCATTTATAGATAAAAATGCCCCTGTGAATTTCGTAGTTCATAGGTCCATGTTAGATTTTTTTTTTATCCCAAATGGGCCGCTACTCCGTCCTGTTACAATCGTCCCTGAGAAGGGTGAAACGGCCTCCCCTTCCTCGTCGAGAGCACTGAGTGTAAGGTGTAAGATGTCGTGCTGGGTTGGACGACAAGCGGAATATTGCACACAGCTTGGACAGGAATCGTGTTGCGACCATAGGAAGAACGGAGGAGATATTCATACGTGTGTTTCCTGGATAAGAGCACTGCAAATGTATTGAAGATGGATCGGCTGGGCTTATTTTCACTGGAACTGATGACGACATACGGGTTTATAAAATTAAAAAGCTCGTAGTTAGGTTTTTTTGCCAAGACAGTGGTTCCATAACTACAAGGTCCATGTTTGAACTCGGAAGAGAAACAATGATGGAGATGTACAGGATACGACGGGCATTGGATGTGAAAGGCAAGCTGATTAATATGATGAGGAGGACGGCAGCAAGTGGGAGAGAGGGGAGAGGAGATGAAAGCAACAGGAAAAAAAAAGATGAAGGAGAGGAGGAGATTGTGAATGAAGAGAGGAGTAGGTTGTATGGGAAAAGAGGCTAGAGGGAGGAGAGGGAGGGACATCAGGTATATCAGGTGACGCCGCTGTATGTAACATTTTTCTACGTTCTCCCGCCATGGTCCATTTTCTTCCCGCAGTACTGGTTGGTAGATTAATTGCTGGTTGCAAAATGCGCCGTGATTAGGCGAGTGTGAAATCTGAGATGGGTGGGCGGAGCGGCTTGAAGGACTGTATTTCAAAAAAAAGCAAGTAAAAATATACAAATAAATAGATAGATAGATAGATAGAAAGGTAGACAGACAAATACATAAATGAATAGGACATTCTTCGAAACTCTAAAGGTTTCGTTGCTGAGTTGAACACCCGCCAGCTCCGAAAACCCCCTGTAAACATGGCCCGGATCTGCTGTCCGGTAAGGATTAACGACCTCACTAAAGGAGACAGCCTCATCAAAACAGGTGCTGAATCGACACGGCGCTCTTCAGCTCCAGTGTTTCCTGGTGCAACAGCGCCCCCTGCAGCCTCCTCCGTAGATGCAATCCCAAAGGCAGGCGGCTTTCCTTGGACTTAGATGGCTGGGCATGTGCTTTAGGGTGGGAGGGAGGAACTTAAGTAGCTGCGTTGGGCTCTGGTTTATTCTGTCATTTTTCTTTAATGTTAATTTTTTCGATATTCTACTGAACAATATGGGCCTGCTAGGTAGGCGCCTGAATGTGTGGTGACATTGGCAGGCTGTCCCCAGCCCATCCCCGGGTGTAAGGGTAGTCAAAGCCATCAGCGGACTTCACCGCATATCGAACTTGAATGAAGAAGCTGCTAATGTTACCCCACCACAGTGTGGATCATTTCTGTTACCGGGAATTGGGTGCAAGAGATACTCTTACTTAGTTCTTCGCTCCATTTGCTGTCTGGGGTCTTTGCTCGAGGCCCCTATCTATGTCAGTCGCCGTGCAGACTCCGGGAGCAGCAATATGTAGCCGTGTGGTTCAGCTGCAGGCCGCTGACACTCAGAGTGAACTCATTGTTGTTCGGTCGACTGGCTGTAAACCCGTCCACCTCCGCGTCCGGCGCCACGCTTGGAGCAGCCATCGAGTAAAACAGGCTCTGCGGCTCCTTCCCCGGGTATTGTCTGTACCAGAACAATCGGTAGGTGCTGCTGCCGTCGACGGTGCGGTGAAGCGTCCGTCTCCCGCCGGGAGACTCGGAAACAGCGTCGGGAGTCTGGCAGATCACGGTCGAGTTCGCGAATGGTGATTTAAAGAACAAAGGAGAGGGAAAAATAAATAGATAGATTCAGTAAATGCAGCGACTTCGTGCGATGGAGAGAGGTCCAGATAGTAATAGAGGCAGGTATAGAAAAATAGAACGTGATAGAGAAATAACCCGAGCGCGCCAGGGAGAGATGAGACAGAGACAAAGAGAAATCGATAAGGAGACAGATAAGACTGGTTTATAGATAGAGATGGAGGGATAGGGAGGATGATGGAAGGGTGTGGCGGTGCGGAGTGAAAGGACGAGGCGGAGGGAGGAGCGAGGAAGGATAATTATTGAAAGATAGACAGATAAATAAAGAAATGGGAGGAAGTGGAGTGGAGATGGCAGCAGTCGGGGGAGGTGAGAGAAGAGTGGGGAGGCAGGGTACGGGCCGAAGCTGAGCTGGTAGGAAGAGCGTGGGTGAGGTTGAGAGCGATGGATGGACAGGAGCGGTGTGGAGCGAGAAAGAGAGAGACGGATAAGAAAGGAGTGCGAAAATGCAGAGAGTTAGCAAGACAGAACGTGCGAGGCAATCCGAGGATGAGAGTGGATAAGTTCTGAAAGTGGCCAAGCGCCAATACAATGGCAGAGCAAAGTCGGAAAATGTGGAGCAGGAAGAACAGGGGTCGATAAAGATGATACTCACAGGGTAAGGAGGTCGACGTTACTTAGAGATAATGTGGAAAATTTCATAAGACAGAATGAGAAAGAAAGAATGAAAACGTGGAAGTAGGGAACATTGGATTTGAATATTAGCCGTTGTTGCGAATATTCCTTACTGTACAAGCAGGTCACAACTGCCAGTAGTAAGAACACCCTTCACTTAAAGCTCTACTTCAGGAAGAGTAGAGGACAGATATAATGACTGCGTAAGGTTACAGTTTGGTTTGCAACGCCCTGCTCCCGCTTCTGTCATTGGCATTGCAAATCCTCCCTCGCTGAATGACGTTGCATTCAGAGCAGAAACCGGAAGTGCGCAAAGTTACAACGTCGACATATGTGCATTGTATCCGCCGGAGCAAATGTGCGGGACAAAACATGAAATGAGGAGTTATTGTTCTCGTTGTGTGACCTGTGTGTCCGTTTCTCGGCACAGTT
Source organism: Mobula hypostoma (assembly GCF_963921235.1). Taxonomy (NCBI): domain Eukaryota; kingdom Metazoa; phylum Chordata; class Chondrichthyes; order Myliobatiformes; family Myliobatidae; genus Mobula; species Mobula hypostoma. The sequence goes on along the minus strand of NW_026948187.1, from coordinate 7,145,240 downwards.
TCTGCCTCTTTGTTTGTCTTTCTATGTTTAGGTACTTCAGTTTTATTCAAAGATAAATAAGATACTGGGTAACAGGACCGTCCGACCCAATGAAGCCTCGCCGCCCAGTTACACAGATGTGACCAAGTAAACTCCTGTCCCGTACGTCCTTGCAGGGTGGAGTTGGGGCACCGAAGGGAACTGACACCCTCACTGCGAGGAACGTACGAATTTCTTATAGGCAGCGGAAGGAGCGGAACCCAGGCTTCTGGTGCTGTGAAGCGACGCGCTGACTGGTACGTTACTGTGTCGCCGTATGTTTGTGTGTGTTATGCATGTGTGTATGGTTGTATGTATCGATCTGTCTTGCAATCTATCTTGCCACGTATCTCTCTATAAATCGATCTATCTGGCCATCCATCCGAGTCTCGAGTTGCAGACTTGCATGTCCTTGCACACGCCTGCTTCTGCACGTCATAAAACATTTTTCCCTCAAGCAGTCCGGCCCTCGGTTCGACATCACCGCTCTCAGTGTCAAAGAGTGAGGTGGAGATGTTTTTTTTATCAGTGATGGTTGAGCTGTGACCATTCTTTATTTTTTAATGTGGAGCCTTGCATTGCAAGGTCGAGATAGGCGACTGACTGCTGCCCCACTCAGAAGTCACTGCCGCTCCGTTTGGTCTTAGAGCGCCCCCTGCTGTCACCCTGCAGAGAAACGGGCGCGACAGCACAGCTTGTCCATCCATCGGAAAGTCACTGAAATGTTGTAACTGTGACAACATCGGCAGCTTCGATAGAAATACACCACAATGCAACTGTGAATTGGACTTCCTGAGGAAGTGACCTCAGACTCACAGGATGCACAACTGCTACACCGTCCCCATCATCCTGAGCACCGGTATCCCTCAGGGCGGTGTGTGTCGCCCATTACTGTACACTCTCCACACACACATGACCTCACGGCCAAACACCCGGCCAGTCACGTTGACAAATTCCCCGATCCAACCCAAGCGACTCTGCACGAGACACGGTAGAGGAGGTGGAGGACATCGAGGCCTGGGGTCAGGCATATAACACCGTCAACAAGACAAGGGAAATGTTTTAAAAATCGAATTCAGATGAAGTCGCCGCATTCACATACCCCTTCACACATGATGGCACCACAGTCCAAACTGTGAGCAGTTTCGAACTCCCGGAGTGCACATCACATGCAAACTCATAACTCCGTTATCACCCCAGAACTCACATTTTAGAATCTCGGAAGCTCATCAATGTCCTGATTTCCCAGGAGGCGGAAGACAGCTGCGCATTGCACATGCGCATCAAGTCATGCTACAACTGCCTGATAGAGAGCATCCCAGCGTTATCGCAAGGCACGGAAGCCGCACTGCAGTGGACAGGGAGGCCCGACAATGGCTAATCCAACCTGACCCACGAATCACCGGTAGCAGTCCTCCCCGCCGTCACTGACAATTATACAGAAAGGCGCTGGAAAAGTGCCAGTATCATCATGACTGATCCCACCTACTCTGCTCATGGACTGCTTTTTCCAATCTAAGCAAGGAAGAGGTTACGTGGCATATACGCCATGATTACTAGCCTCAAAAACATATCCCTTCCCCAAACAGTAAGTCTGATCGACACTTCCATCCACTCACCCACCCCTCCACAGCCCCCTCCCCCACTATCACTGCTCTCTTACTATTTCCCGTCGGTCACAGCGTACGTAAAGCCTAATATAACCTCATGGATTAATATCAGCTATTTTATGTCTTTGTATTTATTGTTTCTGTTCATTATTATTGTTCTGCTCTTTATATCGGTCCGGACTTGCAATTGTTTCGTTCTCCTTTACACTGGTGTGCAGGATATGACATTCCTTGACAGCTCGTTCCACATTCCCAACGGCCTCCGCTTGAAAAGTGTATCACCCCATGTCTGACTTCAACCTTCCCCCTCTCGCTTCAACCCTGTGTCCGTTCGCTCTAAACAGCCTCATCGCCGCAACACGACAACGATCAACCACCTCATCACTTCTCCTCGGAAACTTGTAAGCTGCGAGAAGGCTACTTTCGCAAACTCCAGCTTAAAACAACCTGAGCCGTCTGCAATCTTTCCTTAGAACTCTCGTACTCCAGCTGTAAATTGATTTATTGATCATTACAGAACATCTCCCTGGTGCTTCCCTTCTCAACTATCTCTCTTCCCCTTTTCCCAACAATGATTCCCCTTTCTCTCTCCCCTTCCCACTACCATCCCAGTAAAAAGACCCGGATCAGAATCACATTTACCATAAATCACATATGTCAATTTGTTTATTTCGGCAGCAGTACAGTACAGTATATAAAATTACTGCAGTATTGTGTAAATGTCTTCAGCCCCCTAGTTATACATCGGGACAGCGTGAGACTATCGCACTGTACTGATGTTCACCATATTCTTCGACAAGGCAGTCGGTACAGGAGCCTTAGGTCTGAAACACCCGCCCGGCGTGGATATCTTCACACCTCAAGACTGAACTAATTCCACAGTGTATGGATTCACTTTCCAACTCGTGTTCTTATCAATGTACTTGTTTTTATTATTTGCACGATTTGCCGTATTTCTTTTCATCCTGTGTACCTTCACCTTTCTGGGAATGCCCGCATGAAAGCGAAATTTGAATTTCGCTCATTGGTGGTCGGTTCTATGTGCGTTCCTGCCGCTTGGTGGCGTTCGCTGCACAGGAATAGCCCTTCGAGTCTGCCAGCTCGCAACCGCCGAGCTACGCGGTGAAGTGGTTGCTTCCCCGGTGAACCGCTTTCCCAAATCGCACGCACAACTGCCGTGCTCCTTACCGGGCATCTGCAACACCACCGGTCTTGCTTTCGCCGTTGAACGGTGCAGAACTTCGTGCTATCCCATCCCAATCCCGTTACAAGTTTGGCGTCATCACGCTGGAAAGGAAACAAAAAGGGATTGAGGGAAATGCGACTTGGACAGCGAAGAACTTCAGATTACGTTAATCGGAAAATTAATCATTATATTTCCAACTGTGCCAAACAGCCAGAAACTTTCAAAACCTGATAAAAGGGGCGATCTTGAGATCCCATAACTTGCTACTATTTCAGACCTTATCCAGCAGTGACCCTGGTATACAGCAAATCAATGACCACAGCAGCCAACTCAAGTTCCCGCCGCGGTTGCTCAGTGACGTCAGGTGTAATTGTCAGAGGGAGGGGCGGGGCTTCGGGGTGTCTCCCGTGACGCGTTGAGCTCAAGCGGATTCCCGAACCTTCTCCGCTGTGGAGAGGACGGACGGACGCGGAGATGTTCCTGCTGTTGCAGTTGTTGTTCTGGTTTCACGGTAAGGGACGGGATCAGTTTATGAATGGTTTTCGGAACCAGATTTCATTACTTTTTTCTATACTTCTTGCATCTCTGTATCGACCCTGTCACTACCAAACGAGTCCACGGCGACAGAGAGAGCGAGGGGCTTTGAGGCGGCTGCAGTCCATGGGTCCGATCGGGAAAATGAGCAGTAATTAACAGAAACTGAGAGGCGGAGTGAGATTTTATCCATCTAACTTAAACGAACGCCCGCTCGGTTCAGACCGCCTGTCAGAGAGATGTTCACCTTCAACCTTGTCGATGAGCGTATAGAACCCTGTAATGCTACCCCTTGGACCGCCGACTCTCAGGAGAAGTACCCTCATCAAGGGCCAGCGCATCATCAGCGAACGAACTGACTCTACTGCCCCCTGCTGTTGTATCAATCACCAATGCCTGAGAGTAAAGCGGTCAAAGTTCTCGCTGAGTCGGATCAAAACTGAGAAAATTATTGAGAGAAATTTGCTGTTTTCAAAGGTCGGTGGTATCGCCGACAGTTCCTCCGACCTGGGAGGCTCAGCATTTAAATTTCAAATTAAATTTAGCATTATCTTACGTATGTGTCACCGTGTACTACCCGCGATTTATTTTCTTGCCGGCATGCACGGAAGCACCGGCAAATACGACAGAACTTAAGCTGGAGGCCAGTTAGTCTGACCTTAGTGGTTGGGAAGATGTTGTCGTCGGTTATTGAGGATGAGGTCCGAGTGTACTTGGGGAAACCTGATAAAATAGGACGTAGTCAGCATGGTTTCCTCGAGGGAAATCTTGCCTGACAACTTTCTGGGAATTCCGAAAGAAATAACAAGCGGGATAAGCAAAAAAGAAAATGTCAAGGCGACTGGAAAATAAAAGCAAGGATGTGATGTTGAGGTTTTATAAAGCACTGGTGAGGCCAACCTTGGAGTATTGTGAGCAGTTTAGGGCAGCTTATCTTAGATAGGATGTGCTTATATTGGAGAGGGTTCACAGAATATTAACGACGACAATTCAAGGAATGAAGGGGTTAACATATGAGGAGCGTTTGATAGCTCCGGGCCTGTACTTGCTGGAGTTTAGACGAATGAGTGGGGACCTCATTGAAACCTATCGAATATTGAAAGGCGCAAACACGACGTAATCTGCAGATGCTGGAAATACAAGCAGCACACACAGAAACGCTGGTGAACGCAGCAGGCCAGGCAGCATCTGTAGGAAGCGGTACAGACGAAGGGTCTGGGCCCGAAACGTCAACTGTACCTCTCTTGATACATGCTGTCTGGCTTGCTGCGTTCACCAGCAATTTTTGTGAATATTGAAAGACCTAGTTAGCGTGGATGTGGAGAGGATGTTTCCTACACTGGGATAAATAGAGAGGCTACCAAACCACAGGATCAGAAGAGTGGACAGAGAAGTGTAAGATGGAGTACAGTGTCGGTATGTGTATGGCCATGCATCTTGGCAGAAGAAATGAAATTGTAGACTATTTTCTGAAGGAGAGGATATGCCAAAAAGCTGAGGCGCAAAGGGACTTCACAGCCATTGCGCAGGATTCATGAAAAATTCATTTAGGCGCATTCTGTAGTGAGGGAGGCACATGCGATGATAGCATTTATTTCAAGAGTACAAGAATACAAATGCCAGAATATAATGTGGCCCACTTCATGAAGAGCCAGCGAGGCCTCATTTGGAGTATCGTGTGCCGTTGTCGGTTTCCTGTTTTAGCAAAAAAGAGGTGCTGAAACTGGAGAGGTTTCATAGGAGTTTCACGAAAATGATCCGAAAAATAAAGGTTTATGGTTTAAAGAGGTTTTGATTGCTCTGGAACTCAAAAAAGAATGATGAATGATCTGATTGAAAACTGCCCATGGTGAAATACCTTGATAGAGTGAACGCGGAGGGGATGTTTCCAAAGGTGCGACAATCCTAGACCGGGGGACACAGTGTCAAAGTAGAAGAATGGAGGTGAGGAAGAATTCCTTTGGACAGAGAGTGGCGAATCCTTTGAATTATTTACGGCAACGGTTGGCAGATTCTTGATTGTTTTGGGCATGAGAAGGTAAGGGGAGAAAGAGGGAAATTGTGGCTGATAAGGAAATTTGGATCAGCCAAGATGAAGTGGCGGAATAGACTCGCTGGAGCAAATAGCCGAATTCTGCTCGTATATCTAAGGTTCATACGGCCTTATATTCATAATGATAGACTATATCAATCAATGAATAGACATGAATTGTCCAAACCCTGAAATTTAGTCCATCTCGGTACCTAGTGTTGTGGGATCTACTGTAATGGGGAGTTGATAACATTGACGGCGGAGGATCTTCATAATAGATTCAGCTTCCTCCCAGCAGCGTTTCACGCAAATGAACTTTAGGTGGACGTGCGTGTGAGGGGAGACTGATAAAAAAGGATTGCACTTGGAGATGAGTTCGATGGACGCAGAGAAAGTGGCTGGCAACGGGCTGTGATGGGCTGACTGTTCACCGAATCACGGGGGAAGTTTTTGTCTGAGGCAGCCCGAGACGTGAGCCGCCGTGCGAGACTCGCTGCGCAGAAGTAGGTCGCCGAGTCCGTCTCCTCGCAGCTGCTGAGCTGCAGAGTGAAGCGGTTCTGTGCAGCTTCGAGCTTAGTGGTGAACCGCGGTTTAAATTGTGAGTCGCATGAACCATACTCGTCGCAGACATGCTCCAGGCTCGTACCGACTTGCCGGTACCAGTACATGGTGTAGCTGCTCATGCTGCCTTCCTCCAAACTGCACTCAAAACTGAACTGTTCTCCCGGCCGAACCGAGGCCGCGGTTGGTAACTGGACCACTGTTGGTGCAGCCGACAGACCTGGATTAACATGCAAGAGAAAGCAATTCATGATCAAGAGGATGACAATGTCATAATATCCCGCAATTTAAAACACGATTTGGGATCGTCCTTGAATCTGCCGGTTCGACCCCTGTGTGAGACAATAATTGATCAAAAATAAACTCACATTTGTGCAAGAGTGTCAGGGATAAAGTTAGACAGACAAGGGACACGTCAGGAGGGAAATGCATCGCGATTCTGCAGCGCTGTTCGACAGCAAATGCGCCTCGTTCGCTTCTTCAACGGAGCTCTGTCGGTCGAGGGTGTTCCCGGATATGACGTCGAGACTGTTCATACACCAATTGCCGATTGATCTCCTGCTGACGACATCATTATCTGATCGTCTACTGGGGACTGAAATGGCAATTGTCTGTAGTTATGAACCAGGCGGTGCAGATACGGCCCCTCGGCCCCATTCTTCTGCGTTGGGCAACTGTGTTATCGAAGCCCATCGTATTAGCCAGAGGTTCGCGTGTTTACCTCAAAACCTTTCCATTCCATGTACCGCTCCAGAAGACCTTCTGAAGCAGGTAATTTTCGGTGCTTCTCCCTCCGATTTTATTACTCTTTTTAAAAAACGAACATTTTAAAGGCCCCTTAAACACCCGCACCACTCACCTTCAACCCCGATATATTGACATGATTTCTGGATGTTATGTTTCTGTGGAATCCATTGCATTCTTGCTTGTTCAGTGTGTAATATCACATCCGGACCGACATGAAAATAAACTATGGTAAAATGATCCATGAAGGAGTCAACCAATCAGCTCCGTCGGCAAGTGCATTTCCGGAAACAATTTGCCCGAAAGAGGGCGCTGTTGGATCACGGGATCCGACAGAGAGTGCACTCCGAGACGGGAACGGCAGTCCATTCTGCTCATCGAAACGTACTAATGTCAGTTCAAACGAGGTAATCATGAAACCAATCTCGTTACTTTTTCCGTGTCTCTGTCGATCTATCATTTATCGTATCTCGCTCAATAGACGTTCTGAACCCTCAATCAACCTGCATGCGCGCCTACCTGTCTTATTTTTCTGTTGCTCTGAACTATCCCTTTCTATTTTTATATCTGCATATCTATCTATCTATCTGTTATAACATCCACAAACTCCACATCAGATTATGCCACAGCACGGATCAGGTCAGAGCTTTCAAACTGACAGTTTGCAAGGACAGTAAGGTCTCGTAAAATGGCCGCACCATCTTCAGATCTCAAAGTGGCAAGTGCTTTTACTATCAAAGGAGACATCAATGATACAACTTTGCAATTCGTCAAAATCCCATTATCAGAGCACTCCCAAATCCGGTGACCCTACCACATCCGTCGAATCCCCAGCCCTAAACTCCAAATCCACCGACACACCCGAACTCGTGCGCACCCCTAAATCCTGTGACTTTCAATTATCCCTGGACATGTCCGAAAACCAGTAATGCTCTGACTCCATTGGCACCCACAAATCTGTCCGTACCCCCGCATCCGATGGCACTCCAGGTTCTTCTGACACCCCCTAATCCGTTTACACCCCTAATTCGCGCGCACACAAAGCCATTTACAACTCCCAAAATCTGCTGAGAATCCAATTTATGATTGCAACTGGAGATCGCTGATGCACCTCAAATTCTGCTGATACCTGCAATTAGGTTAACACCCCTAAATTCTCGAGCATCTATCCACAATCCGCACGCACCCCGCAAATGTGCTGACACGCGCAAATCCACACGAGTCACCCCTTGCCCAACATCCTCAGATCTATTGACATCCTCATGCCCGCCGACATCCAGTAATTCGGTGACAGCTCAATTCCTGCTGTTACCCTCAAATTTGTTGAACTTGAAATGCACGTGCGACCAAAATATGGTGACAACACCCCCCATATATCCGACGACAACCTGAAATCCGCCGAATCCTACAAATCTGTGCGCACCACAATTTTCACAACCCGTAATCCCAGCTCAGCACCAAATCCCGGTCACCTGTCGATATTCAGAAATACCGTGAAAACCGCTGAAACGCCAAAATGTGCCCGCGGCCACAAACCCGCCGACACAACCAAACCTGTTGACAGCCAGTATCCGCCGATAACAAAAATGGCAAGAAGAAAGGTCAATCTTGAAATGAGAATTCATTGTCAAAGCATGTATAAATTATATATCCTTGAAATACGGCACAGCCCAAAATCTGGGCACATTTGATACTCGCTGAACCTGCCAAATTCGGTGACACGGCCACATCCGGGTGCGCTCCCAAATACACGCGCATGGATACATAGGTATGTGCGTGTCGATCGAGACAGGGCATGCAGTCCCCGAGCGTTTCAGAAGGAGGGGTGATAGTTGCAGCGGCGGATGCATAGAAGTGAACCGAACCGGATTATGGTTCAGAAGCGGGAGGGAGTGTTTGGTTTTCGAGGATATCGGAGTGTCTATGAACTGAGGTGCTCCAGTAGTAGAAAGTCTGTCATGATTTTCTGGGAGAGCGGGGTTTAAAAATCTAAATGGCGTCTGGATGTAATTATCTATAGCTGTTTATTTTCTAATTCTGATTGTACATTAAGAACCTGGGATACATATTCTAGCCGGCATTCGCGATTGATGGAATCGGTGAAAAAATACACGCAAAAATAAACGAAAACCGATGTGCAATGGAAGATAAACTGAGCGAATGCATAAAAATAACAATATCAATAGTATTAATCATAATGGAATCAATCAAAACATCAATAGACATGAGTTGTACAATCATTGAGAGTGAGTCCATAGGATTCTCATATTGCGATACAAAAGGCTCCTGTAACAACTGCAGACAGGAAATGAGAACATGGCCGAGATGTTTGAGGTCTTTCATAGTGGATGCTGTTTTCTTGTTGGGAGCATCTCTGGCAAATGTGATTTGGCTGAGTGTGATGTAAGGCCTCATTTGGAGTACAGTATTGTTATACTGTTATAATATTAAGACCATAAGTCAATAGGAGCAGAATTAGGCCGTCTGGCCCATCGAGTCTGCTCCGCTACTCTATCATAGCTGATACTTTATTATCTCCTCCTCAACCCTAGTTCCGGGCCCTCTCCCTGTAACCTTTGATGCCATGCCCAATCGTGAATATATCTATCGCTGCCTACAAAGACCCAACAACCTGGTCTCCGCAGCTGTATGTGGCAACAAATTCCACAAATTCACCATACTTTCGCAAAAGAAATCTGTCTGCATATCCGTATTGAAAGAGCACCGTTCTATCCTGATGCTGTGCCCTCTTGTCCTAGACTCTCCTACCATGGGAAACATCCTTTCCACATCGACTCTGTCTAGGCCTTTCAACATTCGAAAGCTCTTCAATGAGATCGCCCCTCATCCTTCTGAATTCCAGCGAGTGGAGACACAGATCCATCAAACGTTCTTCCTCCGATAACCCTTTCATTCCTGGTATCATCTTTGTGAAGCTCCTGTTGGCCCTCTGCAATGCCAGCACATCTGTTCTAAGATGAGGGGCCCAAAACAGTTCGTAATACACAAGATGGGGCCTCGCCAGTGTGTTATAAAGCCTCAGCATCACAGCCTTTCCCTTGTATTCTAGATCTCTTGAAATAAATGCTAACATGGCATTTGCCTTCCTCAACCACGGACTCAACCTACAAGTTAACCTTCAGGGTGTTGGGTACAAGGATTCCCAAGTCCCTCTGCATCCCATATTCCTAGCGCTTTTTTTCACTTTTCAGAAAATAGTCTGCACTTTTATTTCTACTGCTAAAGTTGATGGCCATGTATTTTCAAGGATTGTATTTCATTTTCCACTCTCTTGCCCATTCTCATTATCTGTCGAAGCTCTTCTGCATCTTACCTGTTCCCTCAACACTGCCTGCTCCTTCACCAATCTTCGTATCGTCTGCAAACTAGGCAACAGAGTCATCCATTACATCATCTAAAATGTATCATTTATATATAGCAGCAGAAGAAGTCGCCCGAAGACCGACTCTGCGGAACGCCACTCGTCACTGGTGGTCAACCAGAAAAGGATCTTTTTATTCCCACTCGCTGCCTCCTACCAAACAGCCAATGCTCTCACCATGTTCGTAACTTTACGAGTCGGCAGCGAGCTGATACATCTTTCCCCTCTGTAACTACTCCCAAGATAGTGAGATCCTACTGAGAAGATGAGCTGGAGAGTCCTTGAAAACCTGTCCACAGGTCTTAGGATCAGTCCTGCGTTGAGCCGGGTGAAGCTATCCACTCCGGTTGTGCGTCTGACGGTTGGAAGGTTATAGCTGTTCCTGAACCTGCTGCTGTGACTCCTCAGGCTGCTGGGCCTCCTGCCCCATGGCGGTAGAGAGACGAGTATATGGCCGATATGGAAGCAATCCTTGATGTCAGATGCTGTTTTCTGGTGATGGGGCAGAATGTGCTCCTCAGGTTGTCAGTGTCTCCTACATAGCTTTCCGAAGTTGACAACTTCCTTAACTTAATTTATCTCTTCAAAGGGACCCACAGGATTATCCTAATATTGCTCTGCTTCCTGATCGGATAAGGCGGCGTGGCCGTTCTTGCTTCCGGCATACATAACAGTTCCCAAACATCCATTCCGCAGACAGACCTTACTGGAGTCGGAGAGGTGACGAGGTGCTGGGAGAAAGAAGGAGAGGGGCTGGGGTAGGTCACCAGCAACGAACTCAGCCCCTCAGACCGCTGACTGTGCTCGGCGATGGTTTGCAGGATTGGTTAACGACTGGCATCTTCCAACCCCAAAGCCGAACACCACTGAGCTGTTAAAATTATTTATTAGTAACGAAAGATATGTAGGCGCGTGGCCAGGTGGTTAAGGGGTCCGTCTAGTTCGAGCCTCAGCGGAGGCAGCGTGTTGTGTCCTTGAGCAAGGCACTTAAGCACAAATGGCTCTGCGATAACACCGGTGTCAAGCTGTACGGATCCTAGTGCCCTTCCCTTGGACAACATCCGTGGCATAGAGAGGGGAAATTTGCAGCATGGGCAACTGCTGGTCTTCCATACGACGTTGCCCAGGCCTGCGCCCTGGAAACCTTCCAAGGCGCAAATCCATTGACTTGCGAGACTAACGGATGCCTATAAATATATAATGAACCTTGTACATATGTATATATTATGCACGAGCACACACACACACACACACACACACACATATTATGCATGTCAGTTCTGAATTTTGCAGCAGATTCCTCAAGCAATTGCAAGCCTCTTCCACCACCATTGTTCACTTGCTGCCAACAGAAGGCAGCTAAAAATATAGCTGCGACAAGATGAAGTATAAAAGTCAGCAAGCCAATGATATCAAACAGGATAACAACATATATATAAACGAAATAAAGAGAGTAGATATAGCACCACCGAAAAATGACCGGGTACGCGGAAATAAAGAATAAGTTTTTTGCATCCGTCGCCATTGTGCAAGACACTAGCTGTATGCGGGAATTTCGAGAATATCAGGGGCAGAAGTGATTGCCGCTGCTTCTACTGTGGAGAAAATGATTGGGAAATCGAAAGGTGTGAAGGCAGATAAGTCACATGGACCAGATGGGCGACACTACAGGGTTCTGAAAGAGGTAGTTGAAGAGATTCTGGAAGCAGTATCTTGCAATCCAATAGGCGTGGTTCTCGAGAACCGGGCAATTGAAAATATCACTACTCTTCAAGAAGGGAAGAAGGTAGACTGAAGGAAATTATATTGTTAGCCTGACTTCAGTGGTTAAGGAAGGGGTTTTAAGGGTTAATGAAGGAATATTAGGAAGGAGGCCAAAGTCAGCATGGTTTTGTTAAGGGAAAATCGTGCCTGACAAATTTGTTAGAACTCTTTGAAGGAATAACAAACGGGATAGTCAAAGGAGATTCGGTTGATGTTGTGCACTTGGATTTTCAGAAGGTCTTTGACAAGGTGCCACACATGAGGCTGTTTAACAATTTAGAAGCCCATGGTATTACAGGGAAAGTTCTAGCATGGATAAAACGGCGGCCGTGTGGCAGGAGTGGGAATAAAGGAGTTGGCTGCTGGTGATTGGTAAGATTCGACGGGATGATTTATTTACCTTCAGTCCTTCCAGTTTCTCAACAACCTTCTCTCTAGTCATGGTAACTTCATGCACTCCATGTCACATGAAACCTGGAACTTTCATCCTACTGCTCGCGGCTTCCACAGTCCACCTCTCCAGCATCGTTTTCCAGCGGTCGGATGCCCCCCCCTCTATTCCTTCCTTCTGTCCTCTCCCATCAGACTCCCCATCTCCCAACCCTGTACTTCCTTCACCAATCAACCTCCTAACGTTTTACTTCAGCGCAAGGATTTTACGTGA
>NW_026948187.1:6957745-7127745 GCF_963921235.1 Mobula hypostoma | reverse complement strand
ATCCCCCCTCAATCTTCTAAATTCCAACGAGTACAAGCCCAGTTCATCCAGTCTTTCTTCATATGAAAGACCTGCCATCCCAGGAATCAATCTGGTGAACCTTCTTTGTACTCCCTCTATGGCAAAGATGTCTTTCCTCAGATTAGGGGACCAAAACTGCACACAATACTCCAGGTGTGGTCTCACCAAGGCCTTGTACAACTGCAGTAGTACCTCCCTGCTCCTGTACTCGAATCCTCTCGCTATAAATGCCAGCATACCGTTCGCCTTTTTCACCGCCTGCTGTACCTGCATGCCCACTTTCAATGACTGGTGTATAATGACACCCAGGTCTCGTTGCACCTCCCCTTTTCCTAATCGGCCACCATTCAGATAATAATCTGTTTTCCTATTTTTGCCACCAAAGTGGATAACTTCACATTTATCCACATTAAATTGCATCTGCCATGAGTTTGCCCACTCACCCAACCTATCCAAGTCACCCTGCATCCTCTTAGCATCCTCCTCACTGCTAACACTGCCACCCAGCTTCGTGTCATCCGCAAACTTGGAGATGCTGCATTTAATTCCCTCATCCAAGTCATTAATATATATTGTAAACAACTGGGGTCCCAGCACTGAGCCTTGCGGTACCCCACTAGTCACCGCCTGCCATTCTGAAAAGGTCCCGTTTATTCCCACTCTTTGCTTCCTGTCTGCTAACCAATTCTCCACCCACACCAATACCTTACCCCCAATACCGTGTGCTTTAAGTTTGCACACTAATCTCCTATGTGGGACCTTGTCAAAAGCCTTTTGAAAATCCAAATATACCACATCCACTGGTTCTCCCCTATCCACTCTACTAGTTACATCCTCAAAAAATTCTATGAGATTCGTCAGACATGATTTTCCTTTCACAAATCCATGCTGACTTTGTCCGATCATTTCACCGCTTTCCAAATGTGCTGTTATCACATCCTTGATAACTGACTCCAGCAGTTTCCCCACCACCGACGTTAGGCTAACCGGCCTATAATTCCCCGGTTTCTCTCTCCCTCCTTTTTTAAAAAGTGGGGTTACATTAGCCACCCTCCAATCCTCAGGAACTGGTCCAGAATCTAACGAGTTTTGAAAAATTATCACTAATGCATCCACTATTTCTTGGGCCACTTCCTTAAGCACTCTGGGATGCAGACCATCTGGCCCTGGGGATTTATCTGCCTTCAATCCCTTCAATTTACCTAACACCACTTCCCTACTAACATGTATTTCGCTCAGTTCCTCCATCTCACTGGACCCTCTGTCCCTTACTATTTCTGGAAGATTATTTATGTCCTCCTTAGTGAAGACAGAACCAAAGTAATTATTCAATTGGTCTGCCATGTCCTTGCTCCCCATAATCAATTCACCTGTTTCTGTTTGCAGGGGACCTACATTTGTCTTTATCAGTCTTTTCCTTTTTACATATCTATAAAAGCTTTTACAGTCCGTTTTTATGTTCTCTGCCAGTTTTCTCTCATAATCTTTTTTCCCCTTCCTAATTAAGCCCTTTGTCCTCCTCTGCTGAACTCTGAATTTCTCCCAGTCCTCAGGTGAGCCACTTTCTCTGGCTAATTTGTATGCTACTTCTTTGGAATTGATACTATCCCTAATTTCTCTTGTCAGCCACGGGTGCACTACCTTCCTTGATTTATTCTTTTGCCAAACTGGGATGAACAATTGTTGTAGTTCATCCATGCAACCTTTAAATGCCTGCCATTGCATATCCACCGTCAATCCTTGAAGTGTCATTTGCCAGTCTATCTTAGCTAATTCATGTCTCATACCTTCAAAGTTACCCCTCTTTAAGTTCAGAACCTTTGTTTCTGAATTAACTACGTCACTCTCCATGTTAATGAAGAATTCCACCATATTATGGTCACTCTTACCCAAGGGGCCTCTCACGACAAGATCGCTAATTAACCCTTCCTCATTGCTCAAAACCCAGTCCAGAATAGCCTGCTCTCTAGTCGGTTCCTCGACATGTTGGTTCAAAAAACCATCCCGCATACATTCCAAGAAATCCTCTTCCTCAGCACCTTTACCAATTTGGTTCACCCAGTCTACATGTAGATTGAAGTCACCCATTATAACTGCTGTTCCTTTATTGCACACATTTCTAATTTCCTGTTTAATACCATCTCCGACCTCACTACTACTGTTAGGTGGCCTGTACACAACTCCCACCAGCGTCTTCTGCCCCTTAGTGTTACGCAGCTCTACCCATATCGATTCCACATCTTCCCGGCTTATGTCCTTCCTTTCTATTGCGTTAATCTCTTTTTTAACCAGCAACGCCACCCCACCTCCCCTTCCTTCGTGTCTATCCCTCCTGAATATTGAATATCCCTGAACGTTGAGCTCCCATCCCTGGTCACCCTGGAGCCATGTCTCTGTGATCCCAACTATATCATAATCATTAATAACAATCTGCACTTTCAATTCATCCACCTTATTACGAATGCTCCTTGCATTGACACATAAAGCCTTCAGGCACTCTTTTACAACTCTCTTAGCCCTTTTTAATGCTTGCCCTGGATTTGTCGGCCTGCCACTTTTACTTTTCCCCTTTGTACTTTTTGCTTCTACGCTCACTTTACACCCCTCTGTCTCTCTGCACTGGTTCCCATCCCTCTGTTGTGAACTAACCTCCTCACACCTAGCCTCTTTAATTTGATTCCCACCCCCCAACCATTCTAGTTTAAAGTCACCTCAGTAGCCCCCGCTAATCTCCCTGCCAGGATATTGGTCCCCCGAGGATTTAAGTGTAACCCGTCCTTTTTGTACAGGTCACACCTGCGCCAAAAGAGGTCCCAATGATCCAAAAACTTGAATCCCTGCCCCCTGCTCCAATCGCTCAGCCACGCATTTATCCTCCACCTCATCGCATTCCTACTCTCACTGTCGCGTGGCACAGGCAGTAATCCCGAGATTACTACCTTTGCGGTCCTTTTTCTCAACTCCCTTCCTAGCTCCCTATATTCTTCTTTCAGGACCTCATCCCTTTTCCTACCTATGTCATTTACACGGACAGTAATCCCAACCGCAATCTATTCCAGCTGCTCCCGTCCAGGAACCGGTACTAACAGGCTGCGGGACAGCTTCTTCCACCAGGACGTCAGACTAATGAACTCACGCTGACGTGAGTGTACTCTATATTGCATTGGAGGTTCTATATATTATAAATTACTACGATTTCACGTCGCACATTTGGATGGGGACCTAATGTAAATACTTTTACTCCTCATGTATGTGAAGGATGGAAGAAATAAAATCAATTCAATTCAGTTTAATTCATTCTCGTGTTATTTACTTTACAACTAAGAGTTGATGTTGTTTCACTCGCTGTGGACGCTGCCGAAACCTGCTGGGAAATTCCTGTGTGATTGTTCCAATAGCAGCGGTATTCTTAGCTAATACCATATGCATACCTCCCTCTGTCTGAACCTTTTTCTCCGAAATCTTCACCATTTCATAACAATTATATACGTTCAGTCTGGAAGCGTTATCTCTCTAATCCTTCCCTACCTCAGTGCCTTTTGTAGAGATACAGCAGAGTGACCCAACATGGCCCAATTGCACTCAGGTGACCAAATAACCTACCGCCCTTCATGTCTTCGGAATGTGGGTTGAAACCGGAGCCCGTGCATGAAAATTACACGGTCAGGAGTAGAGCGTAGAAACTCCTTATAGAACTGAACCCGGCTCGCTGGTGATGTCATAACGTCACGTCAACAGTGCTGACCCTTAATCCTACGCGTCATTGTAACTGTAGCTGCATCAGCCACTTCCAGTGTGTAGATACGTTTCCTCTCAGTCCTCCAACCCCGCGTTAAACCTATCGTTTTCGAGACAACATATTCTGCAGACATTGGAAATCAAAAGTAGCAGACAAGGAGGCGGTGAGGGAGGCGTTCATGGAGACGGGTGTGACCGTCGGTGAAGGAGGGGCTCACGGATTCGATGAGGGAGGGATCACAGAGACGAGGCCTAAGTAGGAGAACGAGGGGTAGCGGTGATGGAGAGGAGCGTGTTGGAGGGGGAGATCAAAACGACGGGTGCTATGTAGGGGAGGGAGTGGGTGACCGAGATGCAGAGGGATGTAGGGCATGGAGGGGATGGGGTGGATGGCAGGGACAGTGATGTATGTAAGGAATGAAGAGGGTGATGCAGACAGGGATAGGCGCAGAGAAGGGAATGATGACGGAGATGGGGATTGGCGATATCGGCTCTGAAAACCTCTGCGCGGACTCAGGACAGCTGAACACCCTTTTTGGACGATACTGCATTTAGTGGTCTTTCAATCCTCACTCAAGACACGTTGAAATACATTTCCAAAGTTTCATAAGTTTCTCTTGATCCTGGAAGGTTTCGGGTATGCGCGGGTTATGGGCCCATGGTGTGTTGTAACGCAGCGGGAGAAAGGATTGCACGGTAAGTTTCAAAAGAACAGGAAAATTCGGGCCTCAACAGCATTCTTGGTAAAGCGGGACCTGGGTCCCTAGTGCTGAGTTTCCAGCAGCAGCAGAACCAATTTGCCGAATCTTTACGATATGTTTGCGACCTGCCGTAAAGTGTTGCTTCAAGCACTATAGATTCAGCCATTCTCTGTTCCGTGGGAATACTGGCTAAGTTATGTGGAGCTGTACTGTTCATCCCCGTCGAATGGAGCCGGCAGGATGAAGACGCACCTCGCATGCACGCTGGTACAGGTAGAGAATCAATGGGCACTGGACCTCTTGTTCACCTCCTCTGGGCAAAGCTCCATCAGAAGCTACACGCATGACCGCTACACGGCCAAGAGATCCAGCAATACCTGCTTTACAAACAAACCCTCACCCGCACAGTCGGCCGTCCTCTTCTGCCCTTGCAGTACTTCGCAGAGCTTCATGACGTGGGGCTCCCGTTACAAAACCGTTTCCCAACGTGGACGGTGGAGTGGTGACAGACACCTGCCAAACCCCAGGCTAACTATGTTTCCTCTGCAGTATTGAAGTACTTCTTTCTTCCACGAGGTGGCAGCACGAGCTAAATATTGAGAGAGAGAGAGAAATCAATTAAACATTCATTATACACATTCTTTGCAGCACACAACACGTTATAAAAAAGGAGCAGGGTCCACACTAGTTCAAAATGTTGCTGTGTAAATCTAATGATTCGGGTTGTACCAGTCCGTTTGTCCGGAATTTTTGAAGGGAGGTCATTGCTCCTGAACCTGGCCG
Source organism: Mobula hypostoma (assembly GCF_963921235.1). NCBI lineage: Eukaryota > Metazoa > Chordata > Chondrichthyes > Myliobatiformes > Myliobatidae > Mobula > Mobula hypostoma. Next base: position 7,122,502 of record NW_026948187.1, on the reverse strand, counting down.
TGTGGGAACTGACACCTTCTGTACCTACTGACCGATGGGGACTGCGAGAGGATGGCGTGGTGCAGATGGTTGTGGGGCGGGGTGGGGGGAAGGGTGCTGTGATGGAGAAAGTTGCCAGCTTGGGGCTGCCATTGCTATACGTACGCCCGATGGTGGGGAGGGATGTGCCCGGACTCGAGGACCCTAGTGATAAGGAAAGAGAAAAGGTTAAAACTTTACTGCTTGGAATGCAGGATATTGAGGAGGGATTTGATGGAAGTAAACCAAATTATGAGGATTAGTAGAAGTAGTAATGTTAGTAGTAGCCGTCGATCCCAGGAGATCATTGGATCGCGTCTCTGGTGAACTGCATCCACTCCAGGGCACAAGCCTGGGCGGAAAGATTTGAAGAATCGGCTGTTGTCCATGCACCGGCTTCTTCACGTCACTGATGCCGTCCAAGGGAAGGACAAGCGCCGCTACAGCTTGACAGCAGTGTTTTCGTTGAGGTTGCAGGAGTCAAGTTACAAACAACATCAAACTTCCTTCGGGAAACCGGCTCCAGTTTTCTTCCCGGGGATTACTCCCGATGTCTTTTCCCATGTGTTCATATGGCCGGAAGGCAGCGCAGGTATAACATCAGAGTTTTCCTTCTCCTTGGCGGGCTGCGGTCCGAGGCTGACGAGCGCCACCTGCCCGAGTATGAGGGCTATAGCTAGCGTAAATGCAAGCCAGCTTTTACACAGAGCCTGGATGGGGCAAGGAGAAGAAATGGGCTGAGGGAGAAAGTTGAAATGTTCATGGGGAACATGAGAGGAAACGTCTTTAGTCAGGAGATGTGGAAGGAGCATCGAGCGCAAATGGTGCATGAGACTTCGATATCAAGTTTCAGAGAAGGTACTTTAGGTACATCTATGGCTGAAGTATGGAGGGCATTTGCTCCGGGTGTTGGTCAATGAAATTCGGCAGTTTAAATCGTTCGGCACGCTGGATAGGCCGAAGCGTTTGTTTCTGAGCCCTACTTTTCTGTGACTCTAACCTCAGATCAGAGGGCCAGTTCACGTCCTGTGATGTTCTACTTTTTACCTTCCGTGATCCGCTGAGATCCCCACCAGTTTGCCAGATTCCCGTCTCCTCTGCCATGCAGGTCAACAGAGTTTGTAGTGGAAACTCAGAGCTAAAGAATTCGTTTAAGATATTCATTGTGATTGAATAAACTTGGGGTCGGTAAGTGTTTTTTCCACAGCGACCGTAGAGAGCGCCCTAGGTCCATGGACCCGCTTTGAATGGGTTCCACAAACACTGAGAGAGAGACCGGATGTCAATCGGCACCTCCTGCTCCTGCACTTCCTGTTCAGCTGACAACCTCTGTTCCGTTACCGGCAAAATGAATGAACTTTACTGTAGGGATCCTTATTTCAGCTTCCGGCACAAGGTCCGAATTGGTAGCTGTTTTTCCTCAGGTAGGAGGAGGAGAGTTGCGCCAGTACTGCGCTGGGTCAACTGCTCCCGCAACATCGTGCCCGGTCGAAAAGTCCTACCAGACCGCAGTGCCACCAGTGTAGAAGACAATTAGTTATCAGGGGCAAGATATAATCGAGGTATTTAATTTGCGTGCCATGCAGACACATCAGCCCACATATAACTATATCTGTGGATGTATCACTGCCTGTTGAGACACGGCTCAGCGCATCCCGTTATACAGCCTGGCCTGCACAGACTCTGACTATACATCCCACTGCTTCAGTAAAGCAGCCAGCGTGATCAAGTATCGATTCAGACCGATATTTTCTACAAACCCCTTCCGTCGGGAAGAAAACACAAACGTTTGGAACTCCGCACCTCTTGCTCAAGGATAGCATACTCCCGGCTGTAGTAAGACTAATAGTGCATTCAGACCTGACCTTACACTCCAGCTGGTTAGGGTCTTGCACGTTATTCTCGACCTGTACTCCATTTTTTTTTCTCATGAGTCCTGTTGCTTTTGTTTGCAATACCGCAATGCTTTGATCTCTATGAACGATATGCAAGACAAGACAATTGTAAGTTTTCTCTGCTGAGCCAGACACGCTCCTTGCCATCCACAACTCCACATCGCAACTGCTAACGTCCCAATCGTCAAATCCCCCAGTCCCCACCTTCCACCAACTCCTCGATTCATCGTAACTACCAAGGAGAGGAGAAGAACTCTGAGGAGACTCAGACGCGGCAACGCATTGGGATCTCATGGCGTGAAATCCAAGGTCCTGAGGAAGCCCGCTGAGCAGCTGTGTAGAGTTCCCCCAGCACAATTTCAACTTGACTCTCAGCTTTGAAAGTGGGGAAACATCATGGTTCCAGTATCCAGGATCGGCCAACTAAAAGTCTTGACTGTCTACCGTCCACTGGCCGTGAACTCACATATCATGAAGACCCGAGAGAGGTTGGTCCTGTCTCACCTCCGACCCTGGCCAGATCTGCCCTCGATCCCCTGCACTTTGTCAACCAGGAGGAGATTCGAGTCGAGGATACTATCAAGCATCTGCAGAACAGAGCCTATTCTCCGTTGGATAAGCAGGGCATCATGTTTTGCTTCATTACTCAAGTGCCTTTGATACCATGCAGCCGTCATCGCTGGGGAAAACATTCCGCTGAATGTAGGTTGGCACTTCCATTGTATCCTGGACAATGTCCGACCTGACCGGCAGACCACAGTTTGTGCTGCTTCACAGCTGTGTGTCGGACATGGCCATAAGCAGCACTGGGGCCGCAAGGGGACGCTGTTGGGTCCCTTACTGTTTACCCTGTATACCTCGGACTTCAGATACAACACTGTGTCGTGTCATCTGTATCGATCGATATAAACTTGCTGTTGGTGTTTGCACCGATTAAAATATTTTTTACTTCGTTATTCAGAAATACAGCGCGATATCAGACCCTTCCGGCCCAACGACTCGTCACTGGCCAATTACAAACATGGGAAGAAACCGGAGTTCCGGGAGGGAAACCACGTGGACACGATGTGAACACGTAGACGCCTTTACAACCAGCAGCGGGATTGGAACCCGAGTGATTGGCGCTGAACTCCAGAAATATTTCAATTTATATTTCTATTAACTAACGCTGGTCTAGTTTTCAATGTACTGGACTGCTGCTAAAAAAAAAATAAAGCGGTTGACATGACATTTATACTGCGTTCTTCGGTCAATAAAGAGTCGAAGTGGTGGGTGGGTCTTTCTGCAGAAGTGGGCGTGGCATCTCTTCCTGGCTCTCACTGTCTTTTCAACAGGTTACAAACGGCAGCTGAGCACAAAACTTGCTCATTGTCGGAAAGAACGGTTCCAAACAAAGATGTTTGTGTTACTTGGACTTATGATCTGGACCCACCGTAAGCAAATTTCTCCTATTATAATCCGATAAATTATTTTGTTTCCCTTTACCTCTATTTAAATTTTGTTCAGTTTCTCGCCCCTCTGTTTTCATCCTCTCGGTTCTCTCTGAATTAATTATCCTCCTTTCATAATCCCTCCATCTTTCTCCTTCTCCAGACTGCGTGCCAGTGATTACCTCTTACTAGCCACTTCTCGGTCTCTTCTCACTTCCTCCTTGCAGTCCTTGCACCAATATTTCTGTTCACAAATGATTTTTTTCTTTTTTCTCAAACTTTTGATTATCCCCCTATTTTTCTTTATTTCCCATGCTGCTCCATTTCTTTTCAGAATTCCACCGTTTTTACTCATTTGCGAAATTTTCCTTTCTTCTTAAGTTTCCATATCTGCTCTGATCCCGTTCCCGCCCCCCATCCCCGGATCTCCAGTGTCATCATTAACCTTCCTCCTCTTCCCGTCTCTTTCCCAGAGGTCAGCTCGCAGACCATCGCTCAGACCCCGGCCGTGCTCTCGCGATCCCCCGGGGAGAATGTGACGATGACGTGCACTGTGAAGGGGACGAGCGCTGACCCTTACATGTTCTGGTACAGACAGCTCCCGGGGAAGGAGCTGGAGAACCTCTTTTACTCCGCTGCTACCGAAGTTGTCAATTCCGACGAGCCCGTGGACGGTTTTACCGCCCAGAGACCGGACGGAAAGACCTTCACTCTGAGCAACCCCAACCTGGAAGCGAAGAACTCGGCCGTATATTTCTGCGCCTGGAGTCTACACAGTGACTCAGTGAGAGGGGGACGCTCGGCAAAAACCTGCTGAGTACGCAGGGGAGCGGCTGGCGGTGGAATCTGGAATTGCAGCTCGGTTAACCGACAAAAGACATAGTCAAAGTGGAGTTTATTGTCAAATTCACCAGTACTTAGACTCAATGGCCACAGTATTAGGTGCACCTTTTTCTTTCGCTCGTTAAGATAAATATCTAATTAACCAATCATGTGACAGCAACTCAATGCCTTGGAAACATTCAGACATTGTGAAGACGTTCAGTTGGTTCTTCAGAAGAAACGATGATTGGGAAAGCAAAATCATCAATCACTTTGACTGTGGAATGATTGCTGGTGTCAGGCCAAGTGGTCTGAGAACCTCCGAAACTGTTGAGCTCCTGGGATCTTCACGCACAACATTTGCCGGAGTGTACTGAAAATGGTGCGAAAAAGAACAACAACAAAAAAGATAATAACGACCAGTGAGCTGTAGTTAAGTGGGCATAAACGCCCTGTTAAAGAGAGTGTAGAGGAGAATGCCAGTCCGGTCACAGCCGACAGGAAGGCCAAAGTAACTAAAATAAGCCCAATTTGCAACAGCAGCGTCTCGAAAGACTTTTGGACGGGAACGTGGAAAGCTGAGGTTTACAGGGTTACCGGTCAAACTCAGACAAACGGGGGAGGATGATCTGGACATCAGAGCTCCCGCTCTGTGTGAATCCATGACTGAGAGGTACTAAAAATATCATGTGCTATTTTACGTAAGACATGAAAACATAACAGCAATAATTATTTAAATAAATTTGTTGAAACTGAAAATGGAAAGAACATTCTGGAACCGTGGGGTTTATTATATAAACGTTTATAGCTATTACAGCCATCAAAACTGTCCTCGCCGCTATATAATAAAATATACTCATAGCTACTATCTAATTGTAACTACTAACTATTATTCCACCATAACTGACTTTTAACCAACAAACAAAAAAAAAAGTTATTTGCAAACTAGTTTTCGCATTCAACTCAGTGGTCAGAAACATTGCGTGTGTGGCCCCTGCATTTGTGTTTCCCACATTTACAGCAAGTTGTCCCTGGTTTGCAGTCCTTTTTTTTTTTGCAGAGCAGAAGTTGCATTACTTTCTCTTCTGTCCACTTGTTTTGGCTCATTGTGGGACTTGTTGTTGATCCGGGCCAGGTTCAGAACGCGGAACTGCCCTAATCAGTGCTGCTGAGGCTACTGTTCGGAGAAGGTGGTGTATCCTTTGCATGAAAGGAGTTACAAGGGCCTTTCCAAGCTCCCCCAGAAATAACCTCCTATTTTTCCTCTTGGGTTTTCCAGGTAGAGTTCAGCTCACTCCATATGACAAAGGCATTGCAGATCGATATGTCAATGATGTTATGGAATATGGCGAGAGGCCAGCGGGCTGATCTCCTCTTGCAGCTGTATGTTCCTGTTACTTTGTGAAGGGTGTCCACTCCTCCTTTATTGGCATTGTTGCCAAGGATGGTGGCTGGTATTCTGCCCTGCTGAGCCCTGACCTCTGCAATCTTATGTACTGTGCTCATAAGGGTGACAGTCTTGTTCTTCTTTTGCATATACTAGGCAACTGTGGTGTCATGGGTGAAAGCAGACTTAGAAGACAAAACATCTCGCCCCCTTGATGCAATCACAGCAGGTGGCAGCTCAGGCTTGTTCCACCTCACAGTGCCCACCATGGTGAATTTCTTCTTGAGGAGCGCCTGAAGAAGCTGTTGAGATGTGAGGAAATTGGCACAGGTCACCTTGTGTCCTCTTATCCTTCTGTCCTCTCTTACACGACGCGCATGGCCTGTTTTCTCTCCGGGGCTCCTCCAGCTGGCTTCCCATTGCGTATTTGCATATTCTGTGCATAACTGGAAGGTGCATCACAGGCTGCCCATCACTTCATGCCATATTTTCCTGGGTTGCTCGCCATGTACTGGCGGAAACGACAGCGAGCTGCAAATGCACAAAAAAAGCAAATTTCAAAGACCAATAGGGGCCTGTCTCGGTGGGAACCTGGGCAAATGTGCTGGGAAAGTGGCCGTCTTCGTGTCAGTGTCAAGGTCCCCATTGAACGCTCGCACTACTGTCCTATGAAAAAAAAATGTACACAGATATGACATGTACAGTTTCACAGTTTTAAGATTCACGATAACCACCATTTTCCTTGATGTGACCCACACAGGTGGATATAAAATCCATTTCAATAGATACAGGTTAAATTTGTCCCGGATTAAACTCAATCGACAAAAAAAATGTAGCACCTGTCCAAAAGTATACTTTTTTTTAAAATATTTGCATTTTCGTGCATTTTGGCTCAGTTTTGGAAAAAAAAATCATGAAATATCGGTTACAAAGGGAATTTAGTCTGTTTTAATGCTGTCAAATGTCAAAGCAGGTTAAATTTGACCCGAACAGAATGTATGAGTTAAAAGAGGAATGTGAAAGAGGATAGAAAATAAGTCGGGTAATTATTGTCCCAATAATAATATTTACAACTCGTATATCGCATTCATTGCAAAACAGTTTTAAATTAGCACTATAGCTACTATATGTATATTATGCAATATTATGCAGCTCTAAATATTCCGAAAGCCCCAAGCCATTGAGAAATCGGCGAGTTCGGTTCAGGTTTTATCAGTGATGCTGTGGGTGTTGTTATCTCCTCTCGTTCAAGAGCCTGATGTTTGCAATGTCACAATTGCTCCTAAGTCCTGGTTGAAGGGAATATATATATATATATATATATATATATATATATAACAGCAAAGCCCAGCTGCGCAGTTGTCAAGAAGGCATCCTTATTTCTCTAGTTAATGAACGGACAAGGAAATTCGCCAGGTGCCCATTAACGCTCCCAATTTTTTATAACTTCCTGTCCTTTCATAAACAACGGTAAATCATTGACTCCGCCGTGTATCATGTTACAGATACTTTCTCTGGTTAACTGGCAATCGGTTCATCGGTGTGGAGACACAGTGAACCAGTGTGAAGATTCTCTCTCTCTATCACTCTCTGTACGTCTCTCTCTGTCTCTCTCTCTCTCTGTCTCTCTCTGTCTCTCTCTCTCTCTCTCTATCTATCTATCTATCTATCTCATAAAAGCATAGAAACATAGAAAATAGGTTCAGGAGTAGGCCTTTCGGCCCTTCGAGCCTGCACCGCCATTCAGTATGATCATGGCTGATCACCCAACTCAGAACCCTGTACCTGCCTTCTCTCCATACCCCATGATCCCTTCAGTCAGAGGGACCATATCTAACCCCCTCTTAAATATAGACAATGCACTGGCCTCAAATGTTTCCTGTGGCAGAGAATTCCACAGATTCGTCACTATCTGTGTGAAGAATTTTTTCCTCATCTTGGTCCTAAAAGGCTTCCCCTTTAAACTTAAACTGTGACCCCTCGTTCTGGACTTCCCCAACATTGGGAACAATCTTCCTGCATCTAGCCTGTCCAATCTGTTTAGAATATCATACGCTTCAATAAGAACCCCCCTCAATCTTCTAAATTCCAGCGAGTATAAGCCTAGTTGATCCAATCTTTCTTCCTATGGAAGTCCTGCCTTCTCTGGAATCAGTCTGGCGAACCTTCCTTTTACTCCCTCTATGCCACGAATGTCTTTGCTTAGATTAGGGGACCAGAACTGCACACATTACTCCAGCCGTGGTCTCACAAAGGCCTTGTACAACTGCAGTAGGACCTCCCTGCTCCTGTACTTGAATCCTCTTGCTATGAATGCCGGGATGCCATTCGTCTTTTTCACGCCTGCTGTACCTGCATGCCCACTTTCAATGTCTGGTGTACAATTACACCCAGGTCTTGTTGCATCTCTCCTTTTCCTAATCGGCGACCATTCAGATAATAATCTGTTTTCCTGTTCTTGCCACCGAAGTGGATAACCTCACATTATCCACATTAAGTTTTATCTGGCATGAATTTGCCCACTCACCTAACCTATCCAAGTCAACCTGCGTCCTCTTAGCATCCTCCTCACAGCTAACACTGCCGCCCAGCTTCGTGTCATCCGCAAACTTGGAGATGCTGCATTTAATTCCCTCGTCTAAATCATTAATATATATTGTGAACAACCGGGAACTCAACACCGAGCCTGGCGGTACTCCACTAGTCACTGGCTGCCTTTCTGAAAAGGTTCCGTTTATTCCCACACTTTGCTTCCTATCTGCCGACCAATTCTCTATGCACCTCAATATCATAGCCCCAATACAGTGTGATTTAAGTTTGTACACTAATCTCCTGTGTGGGACCTTGTCAAATGCCTTTTGAAAATCCAAATATACCACATCCACTCTACGAGTTGCATCCTCAAAAGTTCGATAAGATTGTCAGACATGATTTTCCTGTCACAAATCCATCTATATGAATATATTGCAGGCCAGCATGTCACAATAGTACCTTGTATCCATATATTGAGTTCGCGGAAAATAAATCTAGATTGCATACTACGCTGTTACAGAGAATATAACCAGGCGATGAAACAAATTGAAACCTGTCTGCTTGTCTTTATGTTTCAAGCGGAGGTTGCAAGGTTGTTGATGAGAATGGGTTACAGAAGTTACGGGCAGAAGGAAGAGAATGGTGTTAAGAAAGGATAATAAATCAGTCATGATGCCAGGAAACATAAAAACTCCCCGTGGGCGCCGTTTCAATCTTCAAAGAGTCTTGTTAACGAGAGAGGTCAGACGAGACTGGTCTTCTCCCTCTTACCGATTGAGCGCCTGTGTTTGTGCGGACTTTCGTCAATTCTGTTATGATTACTATTCTATTAAGAATTAATTGCGTTTCCTGGTAAGAAAATGCATCACGTGGTATAGTGGTGTATAGAAACATGTATGTAGTGATTCCACCCCGTTTGGTTTTGCTGGAGCGTAATTTGCAACCCTGTTACACGTTAAGTACCATGAAATAACAGGCAACGTACGGCGAAAGCGATTATATTTATGAATCTTAACTGAGCTATGGGGTTAGTAACGAGTAACAGAAAGAAGAAAGCCCATTCTACTTAAACAGTCAAATATGCATAAGTTGGAGCAAATCTTGAACTTCTTTGGTAGTCGTTTGCTGTTCACTCTGTCAAGGTGAAGCACACACTACCTTCAGACGGTCGCTCGCCATTAAATCTCGAACAAACGGGTCTCCCAGACAATAAAATCCTACGATCAGTTCTCCCAGCGTCTTCTCTCCTCATCCCCCGCCGAACCAAGGAAAGGCAAGACCAAACTTCGTGTCCCTCGCCAAGAGGAGCTCCCAGTAAATCTACCATACCAATTTGATAGCACGGATTCGTTATCTACAATAGTAACCCAAACAGGTTGACAGCAGGACAGGTTTCTCTTACCGATCAGCAAAGAGAAATACATAAAACATGACTGTAAATGTATAAGGCAGGGCATTATAGTACTTTAATAATCACTGTGCTTTGAATTTTGAACTTGGAACAGAATCACACACAAAATGCTGGCGAAACTCGTCACGTCAGACAGCATCTCTTGACATGAGTAAGCGCTCGACGTCGCGGCCCGAGACCGTTCATTAGGACTTGAAGCAGCAATGTACGTTTTCTTTCTACATAGTTTCGATCAATTCCCTGCACTTCACCGGCATGTGGAACTTATCAACGTGGCACTGAGCCTTAGCAAAAACTAATAAAAATACTCCGTAACTCTCACCGATTTAAGACCACAGGAACATGAGACCATAATGCATAGGAACAGAATTAGGCCATTTGGTCCATCGTGTCTGCTCAATCAAGGCTGATCTTTTACTTCCTATCTTCACCCCTTTCCCGGACCTTCTCCCCGTAACGTTTAATGTTCGGTCCAATCAACAACCAACAAATCTCTGGCTTAAATAAACCCAGGGACATGGCCTCCACAGCTGAACGTGGTAACAAATTCCCCAAATTCACCACCCTCTGGCGAGGGAAAATATTCTGCTTCTCTGTTTTAAATGGACGTCTCGCTATTCTGAGGGCACGCACTCTTATCTCAGACAACGGAACTTTGGGAAACATCCTTTCCACATCCATCTGCCTTGGGTTTTCAGCATTCGAAATGTTGAAATGAGATTCCACCTCATCCTTCTGAAGTTCCGGCGTATCCAGATCCTGAGCACACCAACAGTACCAATATGAAAACCCTTCAATCTCTGGAATCATGTTTGTGATTCCTCTGGGCTTTCTCCAATGCCAGCACGTCTTTGTTAGACGAGAATCCGAAAACTGTTCACAATTCTCACACTGAGGCTTCAGCACTGCCTTGTAAATCCTCAGCATCGCATCACTCTTCCTGTATACTAGACCGCTTGAAATGACTGTTAGCATTTCAGTCTCCTGCCTTACCTCCGATTCTACCTGCATATTAACCCTTTAGTTTTTCTGCACAAGGACTCCGAATCCCCTTTGCACCACAATTTAGTGGATTTTCTCCACGATTAGCACATGATCTGCAAATTTATTTCCCCTACCAAAGAGCATGACCATGTACTTACCAACAGTGTATTTCTCACTGGCCACTTTCTTGCCAATTATCCTAATCTGTCTAAAGTGCTTTGCAGCTACGTCTTTCCTCAGCAGGTCCCGCCCCGACACCAATATTTGGATCATCTGCAAACTTGGCAAAAAAAAAAATCTATTCCATCATCTACATCATTGTCACAGAGAACATAATTCCTACTCGCTTGCTCCTCCCGTTTTACCAATGCTCATGGTGTTTCTTGTAACACCATGGATTCTTATTTTGGTAAGCAACCTCTTGTGTGGCACCTGGTCAAAGATCTTTTGAAAGTCGTATAAGAGTTGATTGAACGTTTCGTTTTAATCCACCCTACTCCCTCATCTGAACACATATCCACAGGATTCAGACTCCCCTATCCAGGATCTCAAAAGACTCTTATCATCCATCTCGTCGACGTGTGTTGAAATTTAAAAGAAAGTTCTGCAGGTTGGTCCCTCATTTTATTAAGTTCCAAGAAACAAAGACCCAACATGGCCTACCAGTCTCCATACCTCAAGCCCTCTATTGCTGGGTACATGCCCGTCAATCTTTTCTACCCTTGTTCCTGCCCAACCGCACCTTTGCATGGTGACCAAGTGTTCTACTCAGTTTTACGAGTGCGCCCTCATCAACGACTCACAGAACTGCAGCATAATCTGAAAGCGTCACACCTGAAATCCCTGTCTGAGCAAGTCTGGCGAACTGAAGACTACTATTTCTATTGCTGGCATGTGTCACCTGATGTAGTGTACCTGGACTTTCAGAAACCCTTTGATAAGGTCCCACATAGTAGTTTAATGTGTAAAAGTAAAGCAAATGGTATTGGAGGTAGGGTACTGACATGGATAGAAAATTGATTGGCAGACAGCAACAAAGTGTAGGGATTAATGGGTCCTTTACAGAATGGCAGGTAGTGACTAGAGGGGTACCGCAAGGTTCGGTGCTGGGACCACAGCTATTTACAATATACGTTCATGATTTAGATGAAGGGACTGAAAGTAACATTAGCAAATTTGCAGATGACACAAAGCTGGGTGGCCGTGTGAAATGTGAGGAGGATAATACGAGAATACAGGGTGACTTGGACTGGTTGGGTGAGTGGGCAGATGCATGGCAAATGCAGTTTATCCACTTTGGTGGCAAGTACCGGAAGGTAGATTACTATCTAAATGATGTCAAGTTTGGAAAAGGGGAAGTACAACGAGATCTAGGTGTCCTTGTTCATTAGTCACTGAAAGTAAGCATGCAGGTACAGCAAGCAGTGAAGAAAACAAATGGCATGCTGGCCTTCATAACAAGGGAAATTGAGTAAAGGAGTAAAGAGTTCCTTCTGCAGCTGTACAGGGCCCTGGTGGGACAACACCTGGAATATTGTGTACAGTTCTGGTCTCCAAGGTTGAGGAAGGACATTCTAGCTATTGACGGAGTGCAGCGTAGGTTCACCGGGTTAATTCCCAGGATGGCGGGACGGTCATATGTTGAAAGATTGCAGCAACCGTGGTTGTATACACTGGAATTTAGAAGGGTGACAGGGTATCTGATTGAAACATATAAGGTTATTAGGGGATTAGACAAGCTAGAGGCAGGAAACATTTTATCGATGTTGGGGGAGTCCCGAACCAGAGGCCACATTTTAAGAATGAAGGGTAGACAATTCCGAATGGAGTTCAGGAAAAACTTTTTCACACAGAGGGTTGTGGATCTGTGGAATGTTCTTCCTCAGAAGGCAGTGGAGGCCAATTCTCTGGATTCTTTCAAGGAACGAGTTAGACAGGGCTGTTAAAGTTCGCGGAGTGAAGGGATATGGGGAGAAGGCAGTAAAAGGGTACTGATTGTGGATGATCAGCCATGATCACAGTGAATGGCGGTGCCGGCTCGAAGGGCTGAATGGTCTACTCCTGCACCTATTGTCTGTTGTCCATTGTCTATTGTCACGTACCTCGTATATATTCAATTCTAACCTCTAAGGTAACCATAAGACCATAAGACATAGCAGCAGAATTCGGCTATTCGGCCCATCCAGTCTGCTCCGCCATTTTATCATGAGATGATCCATTCTCCCATTTAGTCCAACCCCCGGCCCCGGCATTCTCACCAAAATCTTTGATGCCCTGGCTGCTCAGATACCTATCAGTCTCTGCCTTAAATACACCCAATGACTTGGCCTCCACTGCCGCCCGTAGCAACAAATTTCATAGATTCACCACCCTCCGGCTAGCAAAAATTCTTTGCATCTCTGTTCACATGGGCACCCTTCAATCCTGAAGTGATGCCCTTTCGTACTAGACTCCCATATCATGGAAAACAACTTTGCTACATCCACTCTGTCCATGCCTTTCAACATTCGAAATGTTTCTATGAGGTCCCCGCTCCTTCTTCTAAACTCCAAGGAATACAGTCCAAGAGCGGACAAACGATCCTCATATGTTAACCCTCCCATTCCCGGAATCATTCTAGTGAATCTTCTCTGTACCCTCTCCAACGTCTGCACATCTTTTCATCAACAAGGAGACCAAAACTGCCCACAGTACTCCAAGTGAGGTCTCACCAGCGCCTTATAGAGCCTCAGCATCATCACCCTGCTCCTATACTATATTCCTTTTGAAATGAATGCCGACATTGCATTCGCTTTCTTCACCACCGACTCAACCTGGAGGTTAACTTTAGGGGTATCCTGAGCGAGGACTCCCAAATCCCGTTGCATCTCAGAACTTTGAATTCTCTCCCCTTTTAGATAATAGTCTGCCCGTTTATTACTTCTGCCAAAGTGCATAACAGTACACTTTCCAACATTGTATTTCATTTGCCAATTCTTTGCCCATTCTTCCAATCTATCCAAGTCTCTATGCAGACACTCTGTTTCCTCAGCACTACCGGCCCCTCCACCTATCTTCGTATCATCAGCAAACTTTCCCACAGAGCGATCTATTCCATAATCCAAATCGTTGATGTACAACGTAAAAAGAAGCGGCCCCAACACGGATCCCTGTGGAAAACCACAGGTAACCGGCAGCCAACCAGAATAGGATCCATTTATTCCCACTCTCTGTTTCCTGACATTCAGCCAACGATCTTTCACGTATGTAACTTTCCCGTAATTCCACGGGCTCTTATCTTGTTAAGCAGCCTCATGTGTGGCCCCTTGTCAAAGGTCCTCTGAAAATCAAAACATACAACATCCAATGCCTCTCCCTTGCCTAGCCTACTTGTAATTTCCTCAAAAAATTGTAAGAGGTTTGCTAGGCAGGATTTTCCTTTAAGGAAACCATGCTGAGTTCTGCCAATCTTGCAGGTATTCCAGGTTATCCTTAACCTCATCCTTGACAATCGACTCCAACAACTTCCCAACCACTGATGTCAAGCTAACAGGTCCATAATTTCCTTTTTGCTTCCTTGTCCCCTTCTTAAATAGCGGAGTGACATTTGAAATCTTCTCGTCCTCTGGAACCATGCCAGAATCTATCGACTTTTGAAAGATCATCGCTAATGCCTCCGCAATCTCCACAGCTACATCTTTCAGAATTCGAAGGTGCACTCCATCTGGTCCGTGAGATTTATCTATCTTCAGACTATTCAGCTTCCTGTGTACTTCCTCTGTGGTAATTGTGACTGCGCACACTTCCCTTCCCTGCCACCCTTGAGTGTCTCTGGCCATCTCCATATCTCCCGTTACAATTTCTCCAGCATAATTTTCTATCGGTGCTAAATCTACTCTGACCTGTCTTTTACTCTCGATATAATTGAAAAAGCTTTTAGTATCCTCTTTGATATTATTTGCCAGCTTCCTTTCATAGTTCATCTTTTCCCTCTTATTGACCTTCTTAGTTTCCTTTCGTAAGCTTTTAACAACTTTCCAGTCCTCTGTCTGCCCACTGCATATTGCTTCCCTGTATGCCCTTTCCTTTTCTTTAACTTTGGCTTTGACTTCTCTTGTCAGCCAATGTTGCATTCTTTTTCCATTAGAAAATGTCTTCCTTTTTTGGGATATACCTGTCTTGCACCTTCCTCAGTTCTCGCATAAACTCCAGCCACCGCTGCTCTGCCGTTCCTCCCGAGTGTGCATATATGCATGCGTGTGTGTGTGTGTGTGTGTGTGTGTGTGTGTGTGTGTGTGGAAATAAACGAAAGACAAGCTTATTCAAGTCTAGGGATAAATAGATAGTCTTGCGATAATGAGTAAAGTTCAGTTCACTTCAGTTCGTGGTATTGAGTTGAGTAGTGATGGAGAGAGAAAGGGAGAGATTTGAATCTTCAGATGAGTTGACGCCGTCGATATTCCCGTTGTCCTCCGAAATCCTTTAGAAGTCACCGACTGTGACCACAACACAGGGGACCGTTGTTCTGTCGTTGTATCATCAACCAGGCCGGAGTTGGAAAATGGACAACTCCACATACTGTCAGTCCCTTTTCACACTGAAAAAGCCACTGATCAATCCGCCTGATCGACCGTCCAAAAAGCATTTTTTCTGTGGGCACAACAAAGCTCATTCAGTGTCCAAAATCCTGTGTTGCAGGTCTAGCATCTGATTGTCTATTTAGCTCAATGTACTGAGTACCAACTGTCTCTCAAATAACTCCTCCCTCCTTTTCTCTGTGTAAGAATTCACTGGCAGGCCATGTCCTTGTAGAAATGTAAATACCGCTGCAGAGAAGCCATAACATCGATTGTACATGAAGTAACACCGCCCTCGGTCGCTATCGCGATCCATGAGCTCTCGGTACCCTCTCTCTCCGAACTCATCAGAAATCCAAAAGTTAGCGTCAGTTTTTTCTCATGCAGTAAAGTCACAGTCCGAAATAATTATGAACCTTAGGGTTTCATAGCCCCATCTCAAAGCAGTCTTCGTCTCTCTCTGTCTCTTTCTTTCTTCCTTAAAAACAAGATTTCGGTGTTAAATAACTCTCTCTCTCTCTCTCTCTCTCTCTCTCTCTCTCTCTCTCTCTCTCTCTCTCTCTCTCTCTCTCTCTCTATCTCTCTCTCTCTCTCTCTCTCTTCAGAAGGACAGTTCATAGGCGTATTCAGGACCCCGTCACACGTGTAATAGCTTTCTGTATAATTACCGAGAACCTCTGCTTGGGGCCGTGTCCACAGTACACCTAACGCTGCTGCGCAGGTTGACTCTGTGGTAAGAGGGCATAAGTTTGACCGACATCCTGTCATCCCTTCATCCCGCTGAACCCACCCGGCCCCTTGCCAATGAAGGAACTCTCTCGATGAAGATTTGGGTTGAGAGGAAAATTGGATCAGTCATGATAAAATGGCAGAGCGGACACGATGGGCCAAATTGGCTTAATTCTGCTCCAATATCTCATGTGCTGATGGTCTGAATGTCAGGATTCTTCGCTGGGACAGAGATTTTGGTGGGGCCGACATCGAAGTTCTTGCGCGATCTGATCGGGGGGTGGGTCGTAATGAAGGTGAAGGAAGCGTTAGCCTTCATTGAAGACAGTTGGATGTTTTCTCCAGAGCGGTGGAAGGCGGGATGAAAATTCGGCCGTTGGCCCATCGCACCTACGAAAAAAATTGCACAGATGCTGCCTGACCAGCTAAGTTTCTCCATCATTTTGCGTTTGTTGATCGAGCGTCCCAACATCAGGAGCTGTTGTGTTTATGATTTGCTGCTGCATTGCAAAGTCTCCTCGGAGCATACCTACCTTGAAGAAATGTAAATTCTCATTCCAACAGGAGCTCAGAGAGAGCCTCTCTCAGTGATCTCCCTCTAGCCTATCAGATTCCTTCCTCTCCCACCCTTTTCCTTCCCTAACCAACAGGCTTCACCTATCATATTCTAACTATCTTTCTTCTCCTGGTCCCCTACACCCACTTTCGGTTCTGGTGTCTTCCCCCATCCTTCCCAGTCCTGAAGAAAGGTCTTGGTGCGCAACCTTGACTGTTTATGCATTTCCCCAGACGTTATGTTCCTCCAGCATTTTGAAAGAAGATAGTGCTCTTTCCATTTTTATTTTCCAACCAAAATGGAATCTACTCCGCCGTTGTGTCATGGCTGATTTACGATCCCTCCCAACCCCATTCCACTACCTTCGAACATAACCTTTGAAGGCCTCAATCATCAAAAGCCTTTCAAACTCTGTTTTAAAGATGCCCAACAACATGGCCTCTCGTCTCTTTTGTTCAGCTGACTTACCATTATTCTCCAGCTGGGGAAACACCATCTTCCCTTTCATCCATTGTCAACTCTCTTCAACTTCCCTCTTCTTCGTCCCCTTACCTCTTCCACCTGTCTCCTCACAGGATCTTACTTCAGCCCCATCGGCCCACTCCCGACACCTTATTTGCCGTGCCACCTGTCAGTTTGTAATCCATCCCCTCATCCGCGCATCTCGTTGAACCCACCTGGCCCCTTGCCGTATCCAATCCCGATGTAGGATGTCGCTCCGAATTGTCATTTGTTCAATCCCTGATTTAGAATCCAGAACGTGGAACAGTACAGACACAAGAACAGACGCTTCGCCCCGCAATGTCGTGCTGAACTAGCTAAATTAGTAACCCAGTGGCCAACTGATTTGTCAGCTCGCACAATGTCATGTATTTACATTAATTTTCCTCAGGTACACATGCCTATCCGAGCTTCTGTTAAATGTCACTAATCATTGTGCTTTCACACCACACCAGGAAGTGCACCCCATGCACCAACTACTCTCTGTGTGAAGGCTATTAGAAATGAGCACAGGTTAGTTGAAATGACCACCTTCTGAACTTTCACTTCTCCGGCACTTTGTGTATGTCTCGAAATATATATATTTGTGTTCTCTGTAAGATCATTAATCACCCTCTCTACATTTATTGTAGACAGTTATGTGTGTACACAAACCCGGAACAACTCCCTGTTAATCACTGACTATTGTCTGCTCTTTGTGTAAGGGGTTTATTCTGTTATCTTCCTGCGTAGGCTATTTAAAATGGTTTCTTTGTTATATTAACTGCTGAGAAAGGTCTGTCGCTATCAGATTGTTTGGTTTATTTTCAGTTGTTAACCAATTGGGGTAGATGTTATTCTTTCCGTGTGTCTGTAAGCTATAGTTGCGCGGGTTTTTGGGCCGAAAGCACTATGAGGAGGGAGGGAATGGACGCAGTGCTGTGAGCTGGAGCCGGAGCCGGAGTCCGAGGTCCACGGAGGGGAGATCAAGAGAGACTCGTGTGGCGCGTCTGGTCGATCACCGTGGTTGGTCCCAGGGGACGGATCGAAATTGTCAGAGGGGATCGAATGGTGAAAAGAGGACCTTTACTGGAGCTCCAACTGTTTGTGCACGAAGAGGTTGAACTTTGATAATTCTGGCGCCCTTTACTTTCCCTTTATATTTTATCCCTATTATATATTAATTATATTGTTCCAATGATATCAATAATTTGCAATTGTTTAATCGTATATGGCGTATTGACTGTTATTTGGCGGGTGGGGTATAATCACACAGCATCCACACAAACTTAATTACCCAGTTTTGCGGGGCCGAAGGCTGCTTCGCCTAGACGAGAGCGAGTTGAGAGGGCCTGAGGCTTACCAGGGGGCCACATTTGTGCGATGTGTTTGAAATGTGAACGTTCGGTTACCAGATTAACATATCTGCCTTGCTGTTTTCCACCTTATAAGCGGCATACGAATTGCCGTTTCGTTAATTTTTTTTAAAATATTGTTTTTGCATATGAGTGCATAAAACAGTGGAGATACAGATTAACAAGTCCACGAATGGGTGCTTCGGCTCAAGTCGATCAAACTGAAGGTTTCTCTCATAGCTCAATGTCACCAATCTTGGTGGTCTCTCCTTTTTTCTCAAGAATCCTATAAATATCTCCTTTTCCCGAATTCCCTGCCGTTTCGAGGCGACGGAGAGACCGCCTTGTCGTATTGGAATCCAAAACTCCATCATGTTTTGTGTCTTCTGCAAGCGTATTTATGTGTCATCTACATTTTCATACAAGTCAAATGGCAGAGCATCTCCAACACATGGCAAATGCAGAATGGTTGCCCTCTAACTCTACGCTCTGCACACAATCTCCGGACCAAATTTGAATGGATGCTGTGCCCTGAAGCTTGCCCCGAAGCCGACCACGGAGTCCATTCTCAACGATCGGGCTTCAGGTGCCGCAATGCTTCACGGTCCCAGGAACCCTACTCATGGGCGAATTTGCAATGACCAATTAACCTAACTCGGTGTTTAGACTGCGGGAGGAAAGAGGAGTACCCCGAGGAAACCCACGTGGTCAGTCTTGACAGGCAGCGGCGGGAGCTGAGCACAACGGTGAATAATCAAACGGAGAAGGAAAATGGCCAAACTACGAGGGACTGAGTGAAGATGCGCATCGGCGTTTCGGAGAGTTCCAATCAGTAACTGACGTGGAATACTCCTGTGCAAGACACTATTCATGAAGGGTCAGCAGGAAAACGATATGATGAATCTACACCAATCGATGGTGTTTCTGCTATAGACATTCTTCTGACAGCATCTCACATTTCGTGCCGAATCTCAATAAACAAATAGATATCCGGTGCCTTTTCCTCAGCAGTCACCTTCCCCACATACCCAATGGATTCAATCCAATTTGACAGATTGGACCTCCACTGCACAACGTGTCCAAGAATGAATTTTATTTCCGAGAAGGCATTACGTCGGCAATTGCTGCTTGAGACGTACGAACGGCGATTGAACGAGTGGTTTTAGGAGTGCGAGTTACTGAGTTATTCTCGAGGTGACAGACAGACTCCAAAGAATTCCGGATCATGTGGAGATTTGCAGACTGTCCACGGTAACCGGTCATCCCCAACCGTTCAACGGCTGCGGATCTTGGAAGGAAAAGCTCTCGGCAATATCGGCCGTACCCGAACAGGCATTCGGTCCGCACGGAATACCGCACGGCACAGCGGACATATTGCGAGGTGATGTCAAAGCTTCGCATGCAAATAGCGGTGGAATCTCCCACTTGGTGGAACTGAAGGATTCATTACAGGGAACTTGTGAAGAAAGTAAGCGGGAAGGAGCACAGTGGGGGCAGATTGGGATCACGTCCCCTATCGTGCTTGTGCATGGAGAGCGGGAGGGCGGGAGCTAATCAGGGCTGCCCACAGCCCCAAATGAAATGTACATGCCACTTACGAAGTGGGATATCTTGCGGCGGAATGGGAAACGCGTCACTGAGGATTAATTCGGTCATGACAACGCCTAGTGAACTTTGACAGGAGTCTTAAGGGATACTTAACCGTCTCCTTCAGCTGAACCCTGAACCTGGCCTGGACCACGGCGTAAAGGGCCGTGTTGGTGCAGCAGCTCAGTAGTTGTAGCATGTAGCCCAGCTCCCGCAGAGAATTCGGGGGTATCACGTATAAGGAATAATACAGGCTATCCCATACGGAATACACCGTCAGCAGCGCCCACAGCAGGATGAAATTCCCCGACATCACCAGCAGTAACAGGAGGGATTTCCGGCGGTTCTTCATCTCCGGGTCGGCGGGCGTCTCGCCTTCGCGCCAACCATGGAGTCTCCTCCGGGCTCGGCTGGCTACGAAGACATGCCTGATGGTTAAGCTGTTGAGCAGGAGAATCAAGAGAAAGGGGAATGTTGGGGTGAGTAGGAAATGAATCAGTTCAAATGTTGCCTCCTGAGATTGGGAAAAGAAAGCATTTCCACTCAGACAGAGCAAGGACGTAATTAACATCGAATATGTCCCTTCGACCATAAAGTACCAGAATATGTTCTTTACGCAGCTCAGCACAGTCACTGTCCCCAGAACCAGCGCAGCCGCTCTCCCGGTGCAGTATCTTCGTTTCAGCTTCTGAGAACAAATGGCGACCAATCGATCAAAGGAGAAAGTGACGGTGAACCAGACAGGACAGTCCGTGGCGGCGTAGAGCAAGGCGGCGTGGATATTACACACGGGAAAGCGATTCGACCAGAAGAAAACCTCCATTGGCCAGTAAATCATCGGAATCTTGCTCAATACCAGATCGAAGAGAACGACGAGCTGATCCGCTGCTTCCATGGCAACCAGGTACCTTGTGACGCCTTCGGAGAGACCGCACTTCCCCCGCGACAAGATCACAATTGTCACTACGTTCGCTGTGCGGAGGGAAATAAAGACCATTAACACACATTTGGATGGAAACATTCTTTGAAAATAACATTCTAATCGATAGCACTTCCTAGACCATAGATTGATTGGAATTTATGAATCTACGAAGTAGATTACCGGGAGCCATTATCAAATCGGTAGTGATTATAATATAGCTGCTGTAGTTCAGGAGAATGAGGGGAATCTCATTATAGCATATCGAGCATTGAGTGGCCTTGTTACAGTGGACGTGCAGAGCGTAGTTTCTGTAATGGGGAGTCTTCAACTGAAGACGAGGTTTCACAATCGGGAGACATCCCCTTGGAACAGAGATGGGGAGACATTTATTTACCTAGAGGCTGGTTAATGTGTGGAGTTCATCGCCACAGGCGGTAATGAGGGCCAGTTCATTAGAAACATTTGCAGAGGAGAGTGAACCATTTCCTCAGGCCGGGAGACCAGAACTGCAGAGTACTCCAGATACCGTCTCAGCAGTACCTTCCGTAGTGGCAACATCACGGCCGTTCACTGAAATGCAATCCGTCTGGCAGCAAAGGCGAACATCCCATTTGCCTTCTTGATAGCCTGTTGCTCCTGTAAACTGACCTTTTGTGATTCAAGCACAAGCAGTACAAAGTGCCTCGGAACAGCAGCGTTGTGCAATCGTTTACCACTTAAATTGTATTCTGTTCTTCTATATGACCACCCGAAGTGGATGACCTCGCATTCCGAACTTTACACTGCATCTGCCAGACGCTGGTACATTCGCTGAACATATTAATATCCCTCTACATGCTGTCAGTTTCCTCTGCAGTGTTGGAGTCGGCGATGAATCATGGCAGTGATGATGCCCACGTGACCTCATGTCCTTTTTTAAAAACTTTTTTTTTAAAGTTAGAGCTACTTATTTACTTATTTAATTCCGTTGATACTATATTCTGCCATCATATTTAACCTACGAAATGAACGACCTTACACTTATCTGTGTTGAACTCCATCTTCCTCTTCTTAGCGCAGTTTTTCATCCTATCAATGTCCCGCTGAAACCTCTGACAACACTCCAGACTATCCACAACACCTCCAACCTTTGCCTCATCAGCAAAGCTACTAACCCATCGCTCCACTTCCTCATCCAGGTCATTTATAAAAATCACGAAGAGTAGGGGTGCCAAAACTCATCCCTGAGGCACACCACTAGTCCAAGACCTCAATGTTTGCCATAGAGGGGGTTCAAAGAAAGTTGAGCAGATTGATTCCTGGGTGGCGGGACTTTCAGATAATGACAGACTGGATCGACGAGGCTGACACTCTTTGGAATTTAGAAGACTGAGGGGGTCTTATTGAAACGCATAAAATTCTAAGGGGATTGGACAGGCTAGATGTAGGAAGATTGTTCCCGATGTTGGGGAAGTCCAGAACGACTGGTCACAGTTTTAGGATAAAATTGAAGCCTTTTAGGACCGAGATTAGCAAAAACTTCTTCACACAGAGAATCGTGAATCTGTGGAATTCTCTGCCACTGGAAACAGTTGAGGTCAGTTCATTGGCTATATTTAAGAGGGAGTTGGATATTGTCCTTGTAGCTAAAGCGATCGGGGAGATGGTGAGAAGGCAGGTACGGGGTTCTGAGTTGGATATGATCATACTGAATGGCGGTTGAGGCTCGAAGGGCCGAATGGCCTACTCCTGCACCTATTTTCTATGTTTCTATGTTTCTATGCAGAATATGACCGTCTTCAGCAACACTTTGCCTTCAGTGGACAAGCTATTTCTCGATCCGCATAGCAATGTCCCCTTGGATCACGCGCCTCTTTACTCTCACAATAAGCCATGCATGGGCTACCTTATCAAATACACTCAGCCGATGTTTGCTGAAACCATACCGGGTGGAAAGACCAACACTGCAGTTAGCGACCCGTGAGAGGACAGTTATGAAAGAGAAACTGACTTATGTTTTTTTTTAATGTTAATCGTGAGGAAGAGACGAGACACTTACCAGGAATAGCGATAATCGCGAGTACAGGGTAGTAAACCATTCTGAATATCTCAAGCACAACGCTGATTCGTGAGTCCAACGTCAGCCATTCGTAATTTTCAACATAATATTGAATCGCCCCGACAATATTCTTTGCAATTCCCGTAGCATTCCGCGATATATTTAGCAGATTATGATCCATTGCTGGGATAGTCACGTTCCTGTTCCCGATCCAGCCTCTGTCTTCTCTCTGTCTGCAGCCGCTGGTCTCTGACAGCGTAGACTGGTGCTCTCACTGTAACTGTCGTTGTGAGGGATACCGTACATATTAATAGACCAGGCAACCAGCAGCCACACCTCCGCGGTGACGTCGACAATTCCCACGGACACACCCTTAATCAGGTTCTACGGAATGCCAGGTGCAGTTAACTCTTTATTTGCAGACCGTCAGAGAAGAGATACAAAAGCAGATTGGAAGTGTATCTAATAATCCCAGCAGTCGGCTGTCCATGGATGCGTGCCGTGTCTGTAAATTGACAGAACATTGAGAAACTTATGGTTACGCAGCTGGACACTGATATCCAGCCAGTCTGGAAAGGACGGTAGACGCACAAATCAAAACATATAAATAAAACAAACCATAATACTGCTATAAACGGGTTTAAATAATTATTGCACCGATAGTTCTTAAAATTATAGTTGCATAGGTTGATTGAAAATGTTATCGAGTTAGATAATTCCAAAATAAAGATTTTCAGAAAAGGAGTTTTGAACAGCGGACAATCTGGCCTTCGGGTGATTTAGGAGGAAAAGACGTCAATCAACACGGGTATAAACGGCGGCAGAAGGTCCTTAAAGTGAAAACCAGCTTTGGCCAGAGACCCGGCGGCGGTTGTCGTTGATCTGCAAGACAACACCAGGGGCAAATGCAGCAGCCATCGTCTGAATGGACCGTGAAGCAGGAGATCTTCAGACTTCTGCTCGCCGAGGCGTCAGCTCAGGGAGGCTTCAGTCAAAGTAGGCAAAGAAAAGAAAATAAAGGAAAGCACTGGGTTAAAACGTTTTATTTTCCTTCCCTTCTTTATATCTGATCAGATAGGATAACAGAGATGCCAGGCAGGATAACTGAGATCTGAGAAGGGACAGAGAACTCCAGTAACCCTGACGACGACAGCTGAGAGAACTGCGTTCAGCTGCAACTTCAGACAATCCGCGTTCAGGAGGTGCAGCTGCAGGTCATTCGGAAGGCTGAACTGGTGATACACAGGACATATAGCGAGGGGGTTAGATCACTGGTTCGCGTCTCTGGTGAACTGCATCCACTCCAGGGCAAAAGCCTGGGCGGAAAGATTTGAAGAACCGGCTGTTGTCCATGCACCGGCTTCTTCACGTCACTGATGCCGTCCAAGGGAAGGACAAGCGCCGCTGCAGCTTGACAGCACTGTTTCCGTAGAGGCTGCAGGAGTCAAGTTGTAAACAGCATCAAACTTCCTTAGAGACACCGACTCCGGATTTCTTCCTCGGGGCTTACTCCCGATGTCTTTCCCGTCGGTGCGTATGGCCGGAAGGCAGCGGAGGTATAAAATCAGAGTTTTCCTTCTCCTTGGCGGGCTGCGGTCCGAGGCTGACGAGCGTCACCTGCCCCAGTATGAGGGCGATAGCTCGCGTAAATGCAAGCAGCCTATTACACAAAGGCTGGATTTGGCAATGAGAAGAAATGGGCCGAGGGTGAAAGTTGAAAGGTTGAAGGGGAACATGAGAGGAAACGTCTTTAGTCAGAAGACGTGGAAGGAGCAGCGAGCCCAAATGGTGCATGAGATTTCGATATCCAGTTTCAGAGAAGGTCTTTTGGTACATCTAGGGCAGAAGTAAGGAGGGCATTTTCTCCTGGTGTTGGTCAATGAAATTAGGCAGTTTAAATATTTCGGCACAGCTGGATAGGCCGAAGTGTTTGTTTCTGAGCCCTACTTTTCTGTGACTCAAACCTCGGATCAGAGGGCCAGTTCATGTGCTGTGGTGCTCTAACTTCTACATTCTCTGGTCCGTTGAGATCCCCACCAGCCTGCCGGATTCCAGTCTCCTCTCCTACGCAGGTCAACAGAGTGTGCAGTGGAAACTCAGTACTAAAGAATTCATATAAAAATCATTCTCATTGATTAAACGTGCGTTTGGTGAGTGTTCTGTCAACAGCGACTGTAGAGAGCGCTCTAGGTCCACGGACCAGCTTTGAATGGGTTCCACAAATTTTTAGAGAGAGATGGGATGCCAATTGTCACCTCCAGCTGTGACACTTCCTGTTCATCTACCAACCTCTGTTCCGTTACATCATGGGACAGGAGGCCCAGGGAGAAGGAAAAGTTGGTGGGGGGGGGGGGGCGCGGGGTACCAGAGGATGGGGAAGGGGTATAGTCAGAGGGACAGAGGGAGACAAAGGAGAGTGAAAGAAAGAATGTGTGTATGTAAATAAATAACGGATGGGGTACGAGGGGGAGGTGGGGCATTAGCGGAAGTTAGAGAAGTCAATGTTCATGCAAGTTGTTCCTCCAACCTGAGTGTGGCTTCATCTTTACAGTAGAGCCGGCCGTGGATAGACATGTCGGAATGGGAATGGGATGTGGAATTAAAATATGTGGCCACTGGGAGATCCTGCTTTCTCTGGCGGACAGAGCGCAGTTGTTCAGCAAAACGATCTCCCAATCTGCGTCGGAACTCGCCAATATATAGAAGGCCACATCGGGAGCACCGGACGCAGTATATCACCCCAGCCGACTAACCTGGAAGGACTGTCTTGGGACCGGAATGGTGGTAAGAGAGGAGGTGTAAGGGCATGTGTAGCACTTGTTCCGCTTACAAGGATATGTGCCAGGAGGGAGATCAGTGGGAAGGGCGTCGAATGGACAAGGGAGTCGCGTAGCTAGCGATCCCTGCTGAAAGCAGAGGATGCTCCGGGAGGGTGATGGAGGCGGGAGCACACATTTTAATTCCACATCCCATTCCCATTCCGACATGTCTATCCACGGCCTCCTCTACTGTAAAGATGATTATTATTCTATGAAGAATTTCTGGAGTATCCTCGCAAGAATATGGACTACGTCATACAGTAGTATGTCGAAACGTATATGTGGTGATTCCGCTCCGTTTGGTTTTGTGCTGTATAATTTGCCACCGTGTTACAAATCAGTACCATGAAATAACAGACAGCATACAATTGTGGATAATGAAGTAGGTTTTCAAAGCTTTCAGAGAGATTTAGACCAGACAGAAGAGTGGGCTGAAAGATGGCAGATGGTGTTTAATGCTGAACAATGTGAGGTGCTACATTTTGGGAGGACTAATCAAAGTCGGACATGCATGGTAAATGGTAGCGTATTGAAGAATGCTGTAGAACAGAGGGATCTAGGAATAATGGTGCATAGTTCCCTAAATGTGGAATGTCATGTGGATAGAGTGGTGAAGATGCTTTTGGTATGCTGGCCTTTATTAATCAGAGCATTGAGTACAGGAGTTGAGATGTCATGTTGAAGTTGTATAAGGTACTGGTAAGGCCAGATTTAGAGAATTGTGTACAGTGCTGGTCACCGAATTATTGGAAAGATGTCAATAAAATTGACAGAGTACTGAGGAGATTTACTAAAATGCTGTTTGGGTTTCTTCTGCTGTTACAGAGAAAGGTTGAACTAGTTAGGTCTTTATTCTGTGGAGCGCAGAAGGACGAGGGGGGGACCTGATAGAGGTGTTTTAAATTATGAGGGGGGTTGATAGAGTTGACGTGGATATGCTTTCTCCATTGAGAAGGGGGAGATTCAAACAAGAGTAAATGACTTGAGAGTTAAATGGCAAAAAATTGGGGGAAGCGAGGGGGACCTTCTTTACACAGAGAGTGAGAGTTGTGTGGAACGAGCTTCTGCAGAAGTAGTCGAAGCACATTCGATGTTGTCGTTTAAAGGAGAATTGGATACATGTATGGACAGGAAAGGAATGGAGGATTATGGGCTGAGGGTAGTTCGGTGAGACTAGGTGAGAGTTAGAGCTCGGCACAGACTAGAAGGGCCGAGATGGCCTGTTTCCTTGCTGTAATTGTTATGTGGTTATATGGTTATAAAAGGATTATATTTATGAATCTTTTACTGAATTAAGGAGTTAGCAAGGAGGAACAAACGGAAGAAAGCCCACTCTAATTAAAGGGTCAAATATGCAGAGGTTGGAGCTAACCTTGAACTTCTTTGGCTCTCGCGTGCTGGTCACTAGGCCACATAACACCTTCCGAAATTCGCTCGCAATCCATCTCGAAGAAATGGGTCTCCCACCCGATTAAATCCTACGGTCTGTTCTCCATGCGTCCTCTTTCCATATCTCCCGCCGAACCAAAAAAAAACAAACAAACAAAACCAACCTTAGTGTCCCTCGCCAAGAAAAGCACCTCCTCAATCTACCATACCAATTCCAGAGCACACAATTATTATCTTCAACAGTAACCCAAACATGTTGCCGGCAGAACAGACTGCTCTTACAGAACTGCAAAATGAAATACATAAAACATGCCGGTAAATGTATGAGACGGGGCATTATAGTACTTTGATAATCATTGTGCTTTGAATTTTGAGCCTAGAACAGAATCACACACAAAATCCTGGCGACACTCATCACAGCAGAGAGCATCTCTTGACATGAATAAGCGCTCGATGTCGCGGGACTAGAGTATTCATTGGCACTTGACAGCAGCAATGAACGTTTTCTCTCTACATAGTTTCGATCAGTTCCCTGCATCTCCCAGGCATTTGCATCTAATGAACGTGGCACCGAGCGCAAGTAAAAACTGATTTTAAAAAATGTCCGTAACTCTCACTGATTTAAGGCCACAGGAACATAAGACCAGCATATATAGGAACTGAATTAGGTCATCGCGTCTGCTCAATCATGGCTGATCTTTTACTTCCCATCCTCACCGCCATTCTCCGGCCTTCTCCCCGTAACGTTCAATGCTGCGTCCAATCAACAACCAATAAATCTCTGGCTTAAATAAACGCAAGGACATGTCCACCACAGCTGAATGTGGTAACAAATTCCCCAAATTCCCCAGCCTCTGGCGAAAGAAAATTCTCAGTTTCTCTGTTTCAAATGGACGCCTCTCTATTCTGAGGCTGCACCCTCTTGTCTCAGACACCCCAGCTTTGGGAAACATCCTTTCCACATCCATCTGCCTTGGATTTTCAACATTCGAAAGGTTGAAATGGGATCCCACCTCATCCGTCTGCAGTTCCGTCGCGTACAGACCCAGAGCAGAGAAACAGTACTAACATGATAACCCTTTAATCCCTGGAATCATGTTTGTGATTCCTCCGGGCCCCTCGGCAATGCCAGCGCGTCTTTGTTTGATGAGGATCCGAAAACTGTTCATAATTGTCACACTGAGGCTTCATCACTGCCTTGTAAAGTCTCAGTATCGCATCACTGTCCCTGTATACTAGACCGCTTGAAATGAATGTTAACAGTATAGTTTCCTGCCTTACCTCCGACTCGACCTGCATGTTACCCCTTCAGGTGTTCTGCACAAGGACTCCGAATTCCCTTTGCACCGCAATTTATAGAAACCATAGAAACTACAGCACAGAAACAGGCCCTTTGGCCCTTCTTGGCTGTGCCGAACCATTTTCTGCCTCGTCCCACTGACCTGCACATGGACCATATCCCCCCATACACCCCACATCCATGTATCTGTCCAATTTATTCTTAAATGTTAATTTATAGATTGTCTCCACGATTCGCAAGTAATCTGCAAATATATTTCTTCTACCGAAGAGCATGAGCATGCACTTACCAACAGTGTATTTTTTCACTTGCCACTTTCTTGCCAATTCTCCAAATCTGTCTGAGGTGCTCTGCAAGTTGCATCATTCGGCAGCTGTACCTGCCCCGACACCCCATATTTAGACCATCTGCAAACTTAGCAACAAAAACTTAAATTCCATCATCTATATCATTGACATAGAGCCTAAAAAATTGTTCCCCACACTGACACGTTCGGAGCACCACGAGTCACTGCCAGCCAAACAGAAACGGATCAATTAATTCTCGCTCGCTTGCTCCTAACGTTCAACCAATGCTCATGGTATTTCTTGTAATACCCTGGACTCTTAATTTCATAAGCAGCCTCTTGTGTGGCACCTTGTCAAAGATCTTTTGAAAATCCAAATACACAACATCCACTACACCCACTGTAGCTATCCTGCATATATTCTCCTCAAGGAAATCCAGCAGGTTGTTCCAAACAAGATTGTGACAAATTGCTGAGATTGGTCAGTCCGTTGGGTCTGATGATATCTGCGCAAGATACTAGGAGAGACAGCAGAGGGATGTGCTTACTTTGTCCTCTCCTGTCCTTTGTTACCTTACCTTTAACAATTGAATCTAACATCTAGACCAGTAAGGTCAGGCTAGCAGGTGTATAACTCCCTTTCTGTTATCTCCCTCCTTTCCTAAAGAGTGAAGTAGTATTTGCAACTTTTCCGTTTTCTGGCACCAGGCGAGAGTCCACAAATTTCATAAAGACCATCGCTAATGCTTCCGCAGTCTCTCCCGCTCACTCGTTAACAACCCTAATGTGGAGTTTATCTGGTCCGGGTGACTTATGTACACTTAGATCAGTCAGCTTTCTGAGTACCTTCTCTCTTGCAAGAATAACCGCACCCACATCTCTCCTTCACACACTACAGTATCAGACAAACTGCCGGTATCTTCCACAGTGACGATTGATGCAAAATACTCATTTACTTCATCAGAGTTCATCGGCCATCTCCTTGTCCCCCGTTATTATTTCTGCTGCCTCATTTCCTAGCGGTCCTATATGCACGCTCATTTCCCTTTGCTTTATGTGAATTTATAAACGAATTCGCTACCCAACTTGATATTGTTTCCTAGCATGCTTTCGTATTTCTTCTTTTTCCCTTCTAACGATTCTGTCAGTTGATCTCTGTAGGTTTTCAAAAGCTTCCCAATACTCCGTTTTCCCATTAGTATTTGCTTGTTATATGCCTTCTCTTTTGCCTTTAGCTTTTCCACGATTGTGTAGTTTTGACATCTGAGTATTTCTTTAATATTAGAATGCATGTATTCTGCACGTTCCTCTGTTTTACCTGAAACTCACCGCCCTTCTGCCCTGCAGATAATTCTGGCAGCAAATCCTCCAAATTTTATTTGGCCAATACTTTTCTCACACCATTGTATTTCCCTTCACCCAACTGAAATACAGCCGCGTCAGACTTTAATTTTCCTTATCATATTTCAAATTGAACTCAGTTATATTGTGATCACTGCTTCCTAATAATTCGTTTACCTTAAGCTCCCTAATAATTTCCGATTCATTTCATAGCACCCAATGCGTAAGAGCTGATCCAAAAGTCAGCTGAAGCAAGAACTGTAAAAAAGACGCCAAGCCAATCGAGCTGCATGTTGATAATGCCGTAACTATCATAATATTGTCCTTTCGGCACACATTTTCCCGTTGAAATCTGTGGTCTGTATTCCAGCTACTGTCGGGAGGCCTGTATACAATTCCTATGAGGGTCCTTTTGCCCTGTCACTTTCTTATCACAACCCACAATGATTCCACGGCTTACGATCCTATGTCACATCTCACTGGTGAGCTGATGCCATTCTCCACCTGCACAGCCACGCTAGCCACTCTGCAAACCTTCCTGTCCCTCCGATACAACGTGTAGCCTTGGACATTCAGTCCGGAAATGCGACCAACATTCCGCTACGATTTAGAGACAGCCACTGCTTCCTACAATCTGACAATCTGTAACGGTTCAAGGAAATAATCCTTTTTATGTTTTATTCTGAAGTGGCAGGTTTGTGGCATTCGGCTCTTTACGGGAGAATGAGGTGTAACTGCTCAGTTGCAGGTGGCAGGTATCGGCGTGAACGACAGGAGAGGGAAGAAGAGGAGTGAACAGCCGCTCTGTGGTCGTTCCCATCAAGAACAGGTGTACCGACTTGGATATCGTTGGCGGGACTAACGACCGTGGGAATGCAACAGCAGCCCTGTCTCCGGCACCGAGTCCAACGCGGTGGCTCAGAAAGGAACGGTGAGAGGAGTTGTTACAGGGGATTGAGCAGTTGGAGGGGTTAACAGGACGTTCAGTGGAAACACCTGGATGGTGGAGAAAAAGGCCAGAATATGGTGCAGCGGGATACTAACACAAGCGGCTCAACTCTTTTGTCACAGTATCATCGTAACCCAATAATATCCTTCGCCAACAGATTTTATCCTACAGTGTATCTGTTTCCGTGGTGATCGCCGATGTGATGGACTTTTATCAAAAAATGTCCGAACTTCTTCTCTCCAGATAACCTGTTTTCTTCCTTAAAATGCCCACCGTTCTCGTCGCTCCCCATTTGCACCACATTTTCCTTCTCAATATCGCTTGTTTCAACATTCGCGGTTTGTTTCATAACCTCCGCATGTCTGGATCGATATAGGATGACTAAACATCATGCATAATTTATTTCTCCCGTCCATATCTGAAATGGTTCGAAACATTTATCTTCTCGAACATTGCCTTGTCTTGCTTCACACTTAGCTTCATCCTCAGAAAAAAAAACATGCTGTTACTGAGATCGCTATTATGAGATATCCACATGTCATGTGTGGACTTGACCCGACGGCGATTATAAATGAAGTTTACCCAGCTCCTGCCCAAAGCATTATTATTCGGCATTCGGCCGACTCAGCACTCTCCCGTGAAGACCAGTCTTATCAGAACCTGTAACGATGTTAACGCTTCTGCAATTATGGGCACTATTCCCCAAATGGTCCCAATCGAATTATTGATAATTTGGTCGTAAGAAGTCGGTATATTTTTCTTATCCAGAAATGGGGGCACAGGAAATGTAACAATTGAAAACTAAGGTTCTTTGCTTTCGAATATAATGTCCTATGAACCTGACAGGTTCTTTGCGTATGTGTTTGCTGTGGACGGTATTATCAGGGTGCCAGAGTCCCGAGAGTAGCAGGGAATGGGAGTGAGTGCAAACCTTATTACAGATGAAAAAGTGTTCGGCACACACAAAGGTGTTATGGCGGATAAATCTCTTCGGACAAACGGACTACATCTCAGAGCCCTGAACAGTTAATGGATATATTGGTCATCTGCTTTCCAAAAATCTCTTGATTCTGGCTTATCTCGGTAGTCTGGAAGATTACAAATGCGACTACACTCTTTTCGAACGGATGAAGGCAAGCGAATGGAAATGTTAGGCCAGTTAGCTTAATCTGACTGAGGAAGTGTTGGAGTCAATTGCTAAGGATGATATTGCGACGTACTTGGAGACTAATGATAAAACAAGTCAAAGTCAGAGGTGTTCCTGTGAATGGAAATCTAGCCTGACCAATCTGTCAGAGTTCTTCGAAAAAGTGAGAACCGGGGGGCGGGGGGGGGGAGGGGGGAGGGGCCGTTGGTGGGGGGTGATAAAGGTGAGGCAGTGGATGTCATTTTGCCAGCGTGTAGCTCAGTGGCATCAGCGCCAGACGACGAAGCGAGGGCTATCGAGTTCAAATTCAGCCAGAACCCCTGAACGCTTTCCATCAGTTCCCGGTTGAGCGTCGAACCAGCACCTCGACCTCGTAAATATTGGAAAGCCTGCCGATAAAAATAAATAAATACATAAACAAACAAACAAATAAATAAACAAACAAACAAAGCGCCGTCACTCGGAGTTAAGGGTGTTCTTCTTCTTCTTCTTCTTCCTCTCCTTCTCCTTCTTCATCTCCTTCTTCATCTTCTTCTTCTTCTTCTTCTTCTTCTTCTTCTTCTTCTTCTTCTTCTTCTTCTTCTTCTTCTGGACCTGCATTTTCGGAAGGTTTTTGAGAAGGTGCCAAATATCAGGCTGCTTAACAAGATAAAATCCTCCGGCGTTACAGGAAAGATACAGGAATGGACAGAGGAATGGCTGATAGGCAAGAGGCAATGAGTGGGAATAGAGGAAGGCTTTTGTGTTTGCCTGCCGGTGGTTAGTGATGTTACTCAGGGTCAGTATTGGGTCAGCGACTATTCCCTTTGTTTATCCATGATTTGGATAATGGCTTTGTGGCAAACTTTGCAGAAGAAATGAAGATAGGTGGGGTCCTGTCGGTAGTGCTGAGGAAGCAATGAGTTTGCAGCAAGACTTAGACAAATTGGAAGAATGGGGGTAAAAGTAGAAGATGGGATCTAGTGCTGGAAAATTCATGATGATGCATTTTGGTAAAAGGAAGAATAGAGCAGACTATTATCCAAATGGGGAGAAGGTTCAAACATCAGCGGTACAGAAGGACTCATGAGTCCTCGTGCAAGACACTCAGAAGGTTAATTTCCATGCTGCATTTGTGGTAAAGAAGGCAAATGTAATGCTGGCATTTATTTCAAGGGGAATAGAACATAAAAGCAAGGGGATAATGCTGACAGATTGTAAGACTCTAGTCAGGCCGCAATGGAGAGTATTGCCAACAGTTTTGTAGCACGTATTTCAGGAAGGAATTTGTTGTTATTGGTGAGAGTCCAGAGGAGGTTCACGATGATATTTCGGGGAATGAAGGGGTTAACATATGAGGAGCGTTTGACAGCTTTGGGCCTGTACTCGCCGGATTTTAGAAGAATGCGGCAGGATCTCATTGAAACCCATTGAACATGAAAGGACTAGATCGGATCGATGTGGAAAGAATGTTTCCTCTGGTGAAGGTATCCAACACTGCAGGACACAACCTCACAAATGAGGCGCGACCCTTCAGAACAGACTGCTGTGGAGTCCAAGTCCGTGCAGGTATTCAAGGTGGAAATCGATCGCATCCTGCTTGATCAGGGTATCAGACGATGCGGCTTGAAAGTAGATCTATGTGGGTGAGTGAGTTCTGGGATCAGTCATGATAGAATGTAGTAGAAGACTCGAGAGCACAATGGCCTATTTCTCCACCTATGTCCAATGATTTTATGGACTATTTAAATATTTTTATGTGCATGCCCTTTTTTCACTGTTGTTTAACTTTTCCCTTTGTCATTAACCCCAGGGCTGACCACTGTGCCTGACTCCTTTACCTTTAGAAATTACCGAAACCCATCTGCAAATTACTTGTCGGCGGGACGTTTGACGAGGACAGCCTGCAATACTCTAGTTCGCTGCCGCCGACCCCAGTGTATTCCTCTCACGATGGAAAACACGGCCACGATTTCAATCGAGCACGTGATCTTCCCATTGTGCTGCGTTCTTTCCCCGGTTGCGTCAATGCCCACTCCATCAACAGGAACACGGAGAATTCACACTCTCCAGCTCTCTGTCAATCGGGTCAATAATCATGTGCTCACGTCTAAATTAAAGGTAAATGTATCATGAAACTACGGTATATCACCAAATATTACCTTGAGTTTATTTTTTTTTCCGTTTGCATATGAGAACAACAGAAAAGTGTAACTGAAGCATTGAAGTGCCACGCCAAAACTGAGACCCTGTAAATAACCAACGTGTAATAGATGACAAAATGAGCAAACAAGACGACAATAAATTGATGAATAAAGAATGAATGGATGGATAGATGGGAGATACGTTAACGGACACATAGAAGAGCACAAAGAACACGAGTTGTGGAGTCCTTGAAAATGAGTCCATAGCTTGTGCAATCCATCAGATTTGAGGTTCGTAAGGTTATCGAGGTTCGTTCATGAGCCCGATAGTTGTAGGGTAACGGCTTTTCGTGAAATTGTTGTGGGAAGGACTGTCCCTTTTGATAGCCAGGGCCCGAGGTTGGTCCAGTTCCTGTGCATTGGCCCATAACAGGAAACAGTCATGGTAATCTGAACAGTCCATAGATAGAGGTGTGACAAACATTTGCAAGTCAGCCCGAATCTGTGGAAATTACTATGAAGTGCAGGTGCTGTCCCGCCTTGCTTGTGATGGCACTTATGCGCTTAGCCGAAATGCATTTTTTTGTAACGGTCAGGAATTTGAATTTACCGACCCTTTATACATCTGATGTATCTCGGGTTTCCTCTTACTCTTGTCAATAATCACTTCTTCGATTTTGCTGACTTTCAGCGAGAGGTTCTTTTCGTGGATCTATTCAGTCAGATTTTCACTCTCCCTCCGCTATGCGGATTCCACACCACTTTTGATTGAATTCACAGCAGATTCAATTACTCCTCCAGCTCTATTTGTGATGTAGCTGTGAGCAACCGGCCAGGTAAATCTCGGATATTCTATCTGATGCTTCTTCACATTTGATGGCCATTCCAGCTGATTGTCGTAGGTTGTGGCAATGATCAGAGCAATGCACTTTCCAGAACCACACTCCTCACTCCCTTCAACACCCACCACTTCCAACAAAAGTTCAAATGACATTGTGGTGGGCCCAGTGGAGGATCAAGTTACTCACCACGGGAATTAAGGGGTTAACGAATGAAGATCTGGGCCTGTACCTGCCGTAGCTTAGAAGAATGAGTGGAGCTGGGGGAATTCCATTCAAACCTATAGATTGTTAAAAGAATTAAGATAGAGCGGATGTGGAAGAGTCTGGGAACAGAGAGCACAATCTCAGAACAGACTGGTCCATTTAGAACAGAGATTAGACGGAACTTCGACAGCCAGTGAGTGGCTCAGATGAGGAATTGACTTCCGCGACTGTTATGGAGTTCACGTCGTTGGAATACAGACGAAATATGGCTGGGGCCTTGATTGGCTTCCTCATGTCCACTGCAGCCATAGGGGAGGTCCCGCAGGACTGGCCAGTGATAATGTTTTATCTTTTTTTAAAAAGAAGAACGGTGAAAATCCCGGGAAAAAATGGATAATTGAGACTGAGGGAAGATTTAGCAGAGGTTTATAATCTGACAAGAGGCACAACAATAGAAAATAGGGAGTATCCGTACCCCAGTGTTGAAATATCTCAGAGCAGTGTGTATACAACGAACATGAGAGGAAGTAGTTTCAACCAAGATGTGAGGGTTAATTTTGCTTTTTACTCTGAGAGCCGCGGAAGCCGGGAATCCGCTGCCTGGTATGGAGATGGAGGCAAATACATTCGATGTTTTAGAGAGACGTCTGGATAGTCATAGGAATGCAAGGAAGATAGAAGACATGGAGATTGCCGGGTAAGACTGACGAGCCCTTGAAAATGCGTCCATACGTGCAGGTCAATGTCGCGGGAAGTGAGGATGTGTGCATTTGTCGCCTCTGCAACAAAAGGCGAATTTTTGAGGTGTATTGACTGCTTTGATCTCGGTCGTGTCAATCCGACCGCCCCTGTAGCTCCTTCCTGATGGCAGCAGCGTGAAACGGTCATGGCCTGGTCGTGGTGGTGGGGGGTGGGGGTATCCCGAATGAATAATTTTGCTTTCCTGCTGCTGCGTACTTTGTGGATATAATCAATAATGAGGAGGGTGTTACACATGATGGACTGCAATGCATTCACTTCATTAAAAAAAATACATCTTTACAGCCCGCACAGGACCCCATACCCTTGCTGTATTACCATGACCACAGTATGTGTTCCGATGCCGTTCCAGCAGCTTTAAATGAATCCCCACTGATCTCCCTCCTGGCGCTGAACCCTGCAAGCAGGACCAGTCCTGCGCCGGCCCGCACAGGGTCTCCCTCACCCACGTTCAGTGTCCCAAATCGGTCTTTCTGCTGAGGTGACACTACACCTGCCGGTCTGCCGGTTTCGCCTGCTGTACCCGGTATTGCCAATGCGGTGCGGTCTCCACCTCTTCGGTGAGATCCGAATTTGTTTCGGGAACGTTTCTGCGAGTCCGTGGGCGCCGTCCTGCGCAACAGTTAGAACTGCCCTCTGGTCTGTATATATACTCCATCTTCCCATCCCATACTGAGAGCTTATTCTAGAAATATTTATTATATTTACAGATAGAGCGCCAACTCAACAAATATCAATGTATAAAAAGTAACGAACCTACCGGACACGTCTTTTAGCTGTGGAAAAGCAGACGGGGAAAACGAGTGAATTGAACGAGTGGGACGTACAGATTGTCCTTACCGAGGACAAAGCAAGTGATCTCAGAACTCCGACGCTAACCGTTAGGCTGAGAGCCCGTCCACGGTCTTTGGTGCTGGAATAATATTTTTAGCGTAAACAGTTCATATTCGGTCTGTGTAGTTTGCTACCTGAGTGTATGAACATCGATTTCTCTAGCACCAGCCTCTTTGTCCCCTCTCACTATTTTCCCCTGTTCCATCCACGTTTCTGATTCCTCTCTCGTTTCTTCTTCTAAGTTCACCTACCCATCCTCTCCCCTTCCTCCCTTTCGTGTACTAGCTAGTGCCCTCTTGTTCCCACATCTACGTTCTCGTACAGTTTCCGCCGATCACCGCTCAGTTTCTTACATGATCCCGTCCGACTCTACACTGTCCATCACTTATTTTCACAACACGACCCCTCCCCACGTCAGCAGGTAATCTACCTCATTGTCCCCTCAGCCGGCCCCATGACCTTTCCAATCCAGAAAAAAAGTCTCTCCAAAGTGTCAGCTGTTCATTCTCTTCATTGGAACATGACAGCACCAGAGCAGTCCCGTCGACCCACAAAGTCGCGCTGTACCAGTTAGATAAGTAACCTAATGGCTAACCAATCTTGTCTGCTTGAATTATGAGCATGTCCTTCCATTTTCCTCAGAGGCACATATCTGTCTCAGCAGCTCCCCAATGTCTCCCCTCCTTGTGTCCCCACCACCACACCAGGAAGTGCAGGCCTTGCACCCACTACTCTCTGTGTAAAGGTATTGCTCTTTAGAGTTCATTTGAAATTACCGCCCGAAGAACCTCCGGCACTTTGTGTATGTTTCAAATTAAATTTTGGGTCGTCTGCAAGATTATTAGTCAACTCATTTACATGCAACCGAGTCATTTATAGATATCACAAATCCCGGAACAGCTCACTGTCGAACTTCATCTACAGACTGTTATTTCTCCATTGTAATTACAATACGATTCCCAGGTGACACATTGAAATCTCTGCATTGTCGACTGCCATCTTCTGGTTGCATACGAATCTACTTTTCTTTTATTTTTGCATTGTGTATCAAACAGCAGAGAGGTCACAGTCATAGACTTACACGCCGGGGGGATAATCCCGTATTTCTCTATCGTTTCGAAGCAACAGACACCGAACTGTCGTATTACTTTGACACAGTTGTGATTTCTGTGACCACATTTTCAACCCATCTGCACTTTTACCAGGCTCCTTCAACATCTTCAACTTCATCACTTTGTGTGTCACCTAGAGGCATATTAAGGAATCACCAGAATTTTCATGCAAGTTAAACGCCGTTACATCTCCAAAACTTGTCACATGCAGAATGGCTGCCCTCGAACCCTGAGCTCTGTCCTCTATGTCCAGGACAAACTTGAATCTATGGTATCCAATGCAGATCGGTGCTGTGGATCAGCCTACCGGAAGAGGTCAGTCCCAAAAGCTTACTTCCAGTAGGTTCCCAACTGTCAGGTCTTGACTGGCGAAATGCATCACGGTCCCATCGGCCCTTCAATTTACAATGACCAATTAACCTACCAGATGATCTTGTTGTGCAGCTATAGATTGGCAGGTATGGTACTGTGGCCATCACTGAGACCTAGCTAAAGTATGCCTGTCTCTGGGAGTTGAACAACCAAGGATACACGGTGTATCGGAAGGATAGGGGGGGGGGGGTAGGCAGAGGGGGAGGCGTGGCTTTATTGGTAAAAACTGATATTAAATCCTTAGAAAGAGGTGATATAGGATCGGAAAGTGCAGAATCTTTATGGGTTGAGCTAAGAAATAGCAGGGGTAAAAGGACCCTTATGGCAGTTATTTATAGGCCTCCAAACAGCTGCAGGGATGTGGACTACAAATTACGACTGGAGATAGAAAAGGCTTGTCAGAAGGGCAGTGTTATGATAATTGTGTAGGATTTTAACATGCGAGTACACTGGGAAAATCAGGTCAGCACTGGACCTCAAGAGAGAGAATTTGTAGAATGTCTGCGAGATGGCTTTTCAGAACAGCTTGTTGTTGAGCCTACCAGGGGATCGGCTGTACTAGATTGGATATTGTGTAATGAACGGGAGGTGATTAGAGAGATTGATGTGAAGGAACCCTTAGGAAGCAGTGATCATAACATGATTGAGTTCACTTTGAAATTAGAAAAAGAGAAACCGAAATCTGATGGAGTAAAGGAAATTACAGTGGCATGAGAGAGGAACTGGCCAAAGTTGACTGGAAAGGGACACTGGCAGGAAAGACAGCAGAACAGCAATGGCTGGAGTTTATGCGAGGAATGAAGAATATGCAAGACAGGTATATTCCAAAAAAGAAGACATTTACGAGTGGAAAAATGATGCAACCATGGTTGACAAGAGAAGTCAAAGCCAAAGTTAAAACAAAGGAGAGGGCATACAAGTAACCAAAAAATAGTGGGAAACAGAGCATTGGGAAGATTGTAGAACCCGACAAAAGGAAGCCAAGAAGAAAATTAAGAGAGAAAAGATTAACTATGAAAGGAAGCTAGCAAATTATATCAAAGAGGATACTAAAAGCTTTTTCAAGTATATAAAGAGTAAAAGACAGGTGAGAGTAGATATAGGACCAATGGAAAATGATGCTGGAGAAATTGTAATGGGAGATAAGCAGATGGCAGAGGAACTGAACGAGTATTTAGCATCATCTTCACTGAGGAAGACATGAGCAGTATACCGGACACTCAAGGGTGGCAGGGAAGAGAAGTGTGCGCAGTCACAATTACGCAGAGAAATTACTCAGGAAGCTGAATAGGCTAAAGGTAGATAAATCTTACGGACCAGATGGAATGCACCCTCGTGTTCTGAAGGAAGTAGCTGTGGAGATTCCGGAGGCATTAGCGATGATCTCTCAGAAGTCGATAGATTCTGGCATGGTTCCGGAAGACTGGAACATTGCAAATGTCACTCCGCTATTTAAGAAGGGGGCAAGGAAGCAAAAATGAAATTATAGACCTGTTAGCTTGACGACGGTGCTTGGGAAGTTGTTGGAGTCGATTGTCAAGGATGAGGTTATGGAGTACCTGGAGGCATATGAGAAGATAGGCAGAACTCAGCATGGATTACTTAAAGGAAAATCCTGCCTGACAAACCTATGACAATGTTTTGAGGAAATTACCAGTAGGCTAGACAAGGGAGATGCAGTGGATGTTGTATATTTGGATTTTCAAAAGGCCTTTGACAAGGTGCCACACATGAGGCTACGTAACAAGATAAGAGCCCATGGAATTATGGGAAAGTTACGTTGATAGAGCGTTGGCTGATTGGCAGGAAACAGAGAGTGGGAATAAACGGATCCTATTCCTGTTGGCTACCGGTTACCAGTGGTGTTCCACAGGGATCAGTGTTGGGAGCGCTTCTTTTTACAATGCATATCAATGATTTAATGATGGAATAGATGGTTTTGTGACTAAGTCTGCTGACGATACGAAGATAGGTGTAGGGGTTGGTAGTGCTGAGGAAACGGAGAGTCTGCAGAGAGACATGGATAGATTGGAAGAATGGGCAGAGAAGTTGCAAATGAGGTACAATGTTGGAAAGTGTATAGTTATGCCCTGTCAGAAATAAATAAACGGGCAGACTATTAATTAAATGAGTATAGAATTCAAAGATCTGCGATGTAACGGGACTTGGGAGACCTCGTACAGTATACCCTTAAAGATAACCTCCAGGTTGAGTCAATAGTGAAGAAGGTGACTGCAATGTCGGCAATCATTTCTGGAGGAACAGAGTATAGGAGCAGGGATGTGATTTTGAGGCTCTATAAGGCGCTGGTGAGACCTCACTTGAAGTAAAATACACAATTTTGGTCTCCTTATTTAAGAAAGGATGTGCTGACTTCGGATAGGGTACAGAGAAGATTCACTAGAACGATTCCGGGAATGAGAGGGTTAACGTATGAGGAAAGTTTGTCCGCTCTTGGACTGTATTCCTTGGAGTTTGAAAGAATGAGGGGAGACCTCATAGAAACATTTCGAATGTTAAAAGGCATGGACAGAGTGGATGTGGCAAAGTTGTTTCCCATGATGGGGGAGTCTAGTACGAGAGGGCATGACTTAAAGATTGAAAGGCGCCCTTTCCGAACAGAAATGCGAAGATTTTTTTTTAGTTAGAGGGTGGTGAATCTATGGAATTTGTTGCCACGGGCAGCAGTGGAGGTCAAGTCATTGGGTGTATTTAAGGCAGAGATTGATAGGTATCTGAGTAGCCAGGGCTTCAAAGGTTATGGTGAGAAGGCGGGGGAGTGGGACTAAATAGGAGAATGGAGCAGCTCATGATACAATGGCGGAGCGGACTCGATGGGCCCAATGGCCTACTTCTGCCCCTTTGTCTTATGGTCTCATGGTATGATGAAATGGGATATCTTGGGCGGTATGGGAGAAGTGTCACCGAGCATTAATGCAATCCTGACAACGCCGAGTGCACTTTGCCATGAGACGTAAGGGCGATTTCACCGTCTCCTTCAGCTGCTCCCTGAACCTGGCCTGGACCACGGCGTAAAGGGCCGTGTTGGTGCAGCAGCTGAGGAGCTGCAGCATGTAGCCCAGCTCCCGCAGAGACTCTGGGGGAATCGAGTAAATGTAAAAAATCAGGCTCTCCCATACGGAACACACCGTCAGCAGCGCCCACAGCAGGATGAAATTCCCCGACATAACCAGCAGTAACAGAAGGGATTTCCTGCGATTCTTCATCTCCGGGTCGGCGGCCGTTTCGCCAACCCGCGAACCACGGAGTCTCCTCCGGGCTCGGCTGGCTACGAAGACGTGTCTGATGGTTAAACTATTGAGCAGGAGTATCAGGACAAAGGGGAATATTGGGGTGAGGAGGAAATGAATCAGTAGAAATGTTGCCAGCTGAGAATGGGAAAATAGACGGTCACTAGTCAGGCAGATCAAGGACCTATTTAGTGATGAAAATAACTCATCCAACATAAAGTACCAGAATATGTTCTTTACGCAGATTAGCACAGTCACTGTCCCCAGAACCAGAGCCGCCGCTCGCCCGGTGCAGAATCTTCGTTTCAGCTCCTGAAAACAAATGGCGACAAACCGATCAAAGGTGAAGGTGACGGTGAACCAGACAGAACAGTCCGTGGCGGTGTAGAACAGGACGGCGTGGATATTACACACGCGAAGACGACCTGACCAGTTGACAAACTCTATTGGCCAGTAAGTCACCGGAATCTTGCTCAATACCAGGTCGAAGAGAACGACGAGCTGATCCGCTGCTACCATGGCAACCAGGTACCTTGTGACGCCTTCGGAGAGACCGCACTTTCCCCGAGACAGGATGACGATTGTCACCACGTTCACTGTGCGGACGTAAATATAAAAGATCAACACACATTTGTATGGACACATTCTCTGAAAGCAATTATTGTAATCGATAGCACTCTCAATTGCAGAGATGAACATGGATTTCATGCAACTAAGAAGGACATTATCGGAATCCATTATTAAATTGGCAGTGATTATAATGTACCTGCTGAAGTTCAGAAGGATGAGAGGAGTCTCATTGAAACTTATTGAACATTGAAAGGCCAAGATATCGTGGACGTGGAGAGGGTTGCTTCTGTCGTGGGGGAGTCAACAACCTGAAGACGAGTCTTGACAATAAAAAGACTTTCCTTTAGAATGGAAATGGGCCGTAATTTCTTCAGACCGAGACAGGTGAATGTGTGGAATTCATCGGCACAGACGGCTCTGGGGCCAGTTCATTGGAACCATTGGCAGAGGAGAGTGATCGGTGCTTGATTCATCAGGTCGCCGTTGGCTCCGGTGCTGGGCGCCAGAATGTGGTTGAGTGAGATAATGAATCAGCTACACGGATTGGCGGCGAAGGCTCTGTGCTCGGCTGGTCGAATTTAGCTTCTGAGCCTTATGAGCAAAGCAGTGACAGCAACCGATTACTGAAACGTATTCTGATCTTCTGCACCAGGAGAACGAGTTGCAAACGGGAAGTCTTCAGAGAGCAAGGAACGAATTAATGTACCAAGTATCAGTGTGACAGAAATTCAACTGCCCTGAACTGTAAAGAGGAGTGAAGGTGAGGACATAAGAACATTAATAATAGGAGCAGGAATAGTCCATCTGTTCGGACTGGCATGATCTGACAATGAAGAAGATCATGGCTGATCTGACCATGGACTCATCGCCGCATACCTCCCTTTTCCTCATAGCCCTTAATTCGTCTACTATGCAAGATCAATGGCAGCCAGTCGTAAGTATATTTATTGAAGTAGGTTCCAGTGCTGCACTGAGCAGAGAATTCCCCAGATTCACCATCCTCTGAGAGAAAAAGTTCATCCTCATCACGGTCCTAAGTTTGATCCCCAGAATCCTCAGGCGATGTCCCGTAGTTCTGTTCTCACCTACCAGTGGAGACACGTTCACCTACCAGCTGTCACGTTCGCTTATATTAATATATTAATATCCCTCTGCATGCCATCAGTTTCCTCTGCAGCCGTTGTGTCGGCGATAGATCCTGGAGGTATGATACCCACGTAACCTTAGGCTTTTTAACTGGTGAGACGTTGGAGTGTTACATCCCTCGTGGGTATCCTGTGACTGTCTGATGACCATGATGTAACTGAGTGTCTTGTGAGCAGGATGTAATGGTCTTGTGATGGTGCAGTGATGTAATTTTCCCGCCAGTGCTAGGTCATGTGATGACATGTTCTCAACAGGTATAGAACGGGAAACCCCTGCTGTTACGCAGTTTGATTTGTTGTGTAATTCGTCATTTACTCCGTTATGCTGCGTCTTCGTCTCAGGACACAGTTTCATTTTAAAGTGGAGGTTTACTTTCTTTTGTAATTCTGGTATTGGAGAGTGAGGATCTTACTAACGTACGGGAGCCTGAAGGATCAATTAAAGTTGGTGTCGTTCAGGCAGTTTTATAAACGATCTACCTCAGTGATTCTTCGTTCAGAAACAGTGACCTGCATCTGAGATATCCTGTAAGATAGGGAAGGTTTGTGCAGTGTCATTCGCCAGGACAAGGTCAGTTCATTTAAGCCAGTTTATTTCTGTCGTCGTGAATCCCGTGGACAGAATCAGCAGTATCGTCTCGTCTTCGAAGACATCCGTTTACAGAGAAGTCTCTCCTGATTGACTGCATAAATCAACTGGAATTCCGAAATAACCGTTTTAATAGTGTGTTCG
Organism: Mobula hypostoma; assembly: GCF_963921235.1. Classification (NCBI taxonomy): domain Eukaryota; kingdom Metazoa; phylum Chordata; class Chondrichthyes; order Myliobatiformes; family Myliobatidae; genus Mobula; species Mobula hypostoma. The sequence goes on along the minus strand of NW_026948187.1, from coordinate 7,078,624 downwards.
AAGTTACCACTTTAAGAACTGTTCCAGAGTTGCCGTATCGCGGTTAACTTCCGGTTAAGTGAGTCGTTTGAATACTTCTCGATATTGGTGAGCAGAGTTTAATAAATGTTTGTTTGTTTGTTAATAAAAAACTGACTCAATTATATTTTCTTTGTTGTTGGTCACGTGACAGGATCTATTTCTTTCTTTCTTTCTTTCTTTATTCAATTCCGCTAATACTATATTCTGCCATCGTATTTAGCTACCTAAAAGAACGAGCTCACACTGATCTATATTGTACTCCATCTGCCCCTTCTTAACGCAATTTTGCATCCTATCAATGTCCGGCTGTAAATCTGACAGCCTTCCACACTATCCACAACGCCCCCAACCTTTTTTTTCATCACCACATTTATTAACGTATCGCTGCACTTCCTCATCCATGTCATTTATAAAAATCAGGAAGATTAGGGGTGCCAGAAGAGATCCCTGAAGCAAACCGCTGGTCAACGACTTCAATGCAGAATGTCTACAATAACACTTTGCCCTCAATGGGCAAGCCATTTCCGGATCCACATAGCAATGTCCACTTGGATCACATGCCTCCTTGCTTTCACCATAAGCCTTGCATTATCAAATACACTCAGCCGATGTTTGCTGAAGCGATACCAGATGGAAATACCTGACTTGCAATTAGCTAGTCGTTAGAGCACAGGTTTGAAAGAGCAGCTGACTTATATTTTTCAGCACTAATGATGAGGATGAGACCCGACACTTACCAAGAAGAGCTACAATTGCGAGTACCGGGTAGTAAACCACTTGGAATGTCACAAGCGCAAGATAGATTCGATAGTCCAACGTCAGCAATTCGTAATATTCAACAAGACTTTGATACGCCCAGAAAATATTCTTCGCGATTCCCGTATCATTGGGCATAGCACTTCGCAGGTTATAATCCATTGCTGCGATCGTCCAGATTCCTGTTCGCGACGCAGCCTCTGTCTTCTCTCTGTCTGCAGCCGCTGGTCTCTGATAGCGCGGACTGGCGGCTCTCACTGACACTGTCGTTATGAGGGCGACATTTTAAGAGACCGGGCCACCAGCAGCCACGCCTCCGCGGTGACGTCGACAATCCCCACAGACACTCCCTTCATTAACTTCTACGGAATGACAGGTGCAATTAACCCTTTACCTGCAGGCCGTCAGAGAAGCGATACAAAAGGAGACTCGAGTTGTAAATAATAATCCCAACAGTCGGCTAGCGAATTGTCTAACAGCGTTCAGTCACAGTGTTCGTCTCTCATGCATCTAGTTCGCCCACTACAACATCAGGCAAAGTGTTAGAGTCTTCCACAGTGAAGACCGATGCTACATATTCATATAGTTGGTCTGCCATCTCCTTGCCCCGCGTTGTTATTTCTCTTGCCTCATTTTCTAGCTGTCCTATATCCACTCACATTTCTCCTTTATTTTTATATAGTTGAAAACGTTGCACTGTCCACTGTAATATTTTTGTTTGCTTGTTTTCATATTTCATCTATTTTCCTTCCAATGATTCTTTTAATTACTTGCTGTACGATTTAAATTGCTTCCCAATCGTTTGACCTCCCCTTCATTTTTGCTCTGCTGTTTGCCCTCCCTATTGCTTTTACAGTACTTTTGACGTCCCTTGTCAACTCCGATCATACTATTTTGCTATTTGAGTTTTTTTTTTGGAATAGATCTATTCTGCACGTTGCTCGCTTTTACCAGGAGCTCACGCCATTTCTGCCCTACAAACAACACCGACAGCATCTCCTTCAAACTTACTTTGGCTAAGTCTTTCCCATACCATTGTAATTTCCCCTACTGCACTGAAACACTGCTTCCTCAGACTTTAACTTCTCCCTCTCTATGTCAAGTTGAACTCAATCATATTGTGACCACTGCTGCCAAAGGCTTATTTCACCATCAGCTCCCGAATTATTTCCGATTCATTTCATAACACCCAATCCAGAATAGCTGATCACCACGTCGGCCGAATGACAAAAACTGCAGAAGCAAGCCAACCCAATCGAGCTGCAAGTGGACAAATCCTATGGCTATCGAAACATTGCCCTCCAGGTACACATTTTCCCGTTGAAATCTATGGTCTGTATCTAATCTACTGTCGGGATGACTGTATATATCTCCCATGAGGATTCTGTTACCCTGGCAGTTTCTGAACTCAACAGACAAGTATTCCACAGCTTATGATCCCATGCCACATTTTCTACTGAGCAGGTGCCATTATTTTCTGCACAGCCAAGCCACCCACTCTGCCGACCTCCCTGTCCCTCCGCTACAACCTAAAGCCTCGGACATTCAGTTCCGAAATTCAACCACCGTTCATCCACGATTCAGTGATGGACACAACATCACACAATCTGAGAATCTGTAACGGTTTAACAAGAGCATCCGCTTTATACCTTAACCTGGAGTTGCAGGTCGGTGATATTCGGTCTTTACGGTAGAAGGAAATGTTACCGCTCATTTGCAGGTGCCAGGTATCTGTGTGAACGACAGGAGAGGGAAGAGGTATAAACAGACGGTTCACAACACTCTGAGGTTGTTCCCATAAGTAACAGATGTACAGACTTGGATATTGTTGGTGGGACTACCGACCATGGGACTGCCGCAGGGGCCAGTACTCCGGGACTGACTCCAACGCGTTGGCTCAGAATGGAAAGGAGAGAGGAGGAGTAACAGGAGATTGATCAGTTGGAGGACGGGAGAGAATGTTCACTGGACCCACCTAGATGGTGGCGAAAAAGGTCAGAATATGTGGCAACAGGATACTGACCCTCTGCAGAGTTGTGTTCACTAAAATGTCGCAACACTTTTGTCTCATTATCGTAGTACCCTGCAATCATATCCTTCGCCTCCTGATCTTGTCCTATTGTGTATCAGCTTCTGCGGTGAATGCAGATGTGAGGTAATCATGAAGGATTTTCCGAACTTCTTGTCTGCAGGTACCCTCATTTCTTCTTGAAAAGGCCCGCTATTCTCATCGTTCCCCATTTGCTCCTCAAATACCTTCTCAATATTGCTTGTTTCAACATTTCTGCTTTCTTTAATAACCTCCGCATTTCAGACTCGAATTAAGATGACTAAACAGTTAACATCATTTCTTTTCTCCGGTCGGTACTTACAATGTTTCGCGTCATTTAGGTTTTCGAGCCTCGCCTTGTCCTGCTTGGTACTTAGCTTCAACCTCATTAAAAATGCTGATACTGAGATCCAAATTATAACATATCCACTTCTGAGGTGTGGACTTAGCCACGGCGGCGATTCTTAATAAAAGTTCCCCAGTTCCTTCCCAATGTAATTGTATTCGGGGTTCTGCAGTCTGAACACTGCCCCGTGAAGACAAGCCTGATCATAACCGATAACGACCTTAAGACATCTCCATTTACGGGCACTGTTCACAAAATGCTCTCCATCTAATTACTGACTATTTGGTCGGACTAACTGCATATATTTTTCTTATCCAGTCTTGGGGACACAAAGAATGCAACAATTGAAACATATTGTTCCTTATTTCCGACGAGAGGTAGAAATGGGGACTAAGAAATGACGTATGAACTTAACGGGTTGTTGGCAAATGCGTCTGCTCTGGAAGACAGTATCAGTACGTCAGAGTCCCGAAAGGATAAGCGGCCGGGAGTGAATCACGTTGTTATTACAAATGAAAAAGTGCTCGGCAACCACAAAGCTCTTCAGCTGAAAAATGTTAACTGGGCCAGATAGACTACACCGAGAGATCTGCGAGAGAATGCAGAAGTGATAATAGATATATTGTTCATCTTCTCTCACGAATCACTTGATTTTGCCATGTCCAGCAGTGCTGAAAGATTACAAACGTAACACCACTCTTTACGAAGGGAGGAAGGCAAAATAGACCGTAATGAAGCTGTGTAAACCTCCCGTTAAGTTCGTGCGGAGACGGACCAGGAGAAGTTTACGACTCGTGTGAGTCCGAGGAAGTTCCGGTTAATCATGCATGCGTGTTAAGTTGGGTGAATTTTCACACTTCGGAAGAAGTGCTCGTGCCAGAGGTGCCGGGTGGAAAACCCGGAAGTGCCCCCACAAATTTAACGCGCAGAGTTAACGGCTCGTGTTTATCGAGGGGGAAGGAACCGCGTCCGCTCACCAAACCTTGCCTCACGTTTGGGTAGTTGCTGTGTAATACACCCTGGTTTAAACTCACACATCAAATATCAGACCGCACACAATGCACGATTTACAGATTACAATGTATGGATCTTACCGGAGCTGTGCAATTAATAGAGCTACAATATAAAAGGAAATAAAACGGCGCCAAACTTATCAGAGTTCAACCACTTCGTGCACAACCGTTGGAGCTCAGTTAATGGGGTCTTCCTTCCACCATGCGATCCGCTCCGACCTCCTCGACCCGCCACCTGAGACCAACCACGGTGGTCGACCAGAACGCGTACAGCATGTCCTTCCTCTTCGGTTCCCCTCCCGAAAAAACCCAAGAACTCACCCGGGTCCCCACACAAACGGAGAGAAAAGCACTGGCACTCATTGGGTCGTTTTGTCTCCCTTATCAATAGTGTAACCCTAACAAGCAGGGAGAGAGATAACTCCATACATCGCATTTATTATTACAGAAAAGCCATTTTATACAAAGAAGCAATTTTAGACACCTTAGCAGCCAGTGTAACCAAAACAATTGCAAGAGATACGACGTAATATTGCTGGGGCCTTGATGGGTTTCCTCATGTCAACTCCAGCCACAGGCGAAGTCCCGCAGGACTGGCCAGTGATAATGTTTTATCTCTTTTTTAAACGAGAAACGGTAAAAATCCCGGAAACTATGGATGAGAGAGACTGATTTCAGTGATATGGATATAGGAGTTAATAATTCGTATATACAGGATTTACGAGAGTTGGAAAACCCAGACAGATTAGGGAGAGCTAGCATGGCTCTGTTCGGGGTAGATCTTGTCTTACAACCTGAAAGTGTATTTTAACAAAGTTACGAAAAGAATTGATGAGGGTAGGGCAGTGGATGGTGTATACATGGTTTCAGTCAGGCGTTTGCCATTTTCCCTCAGCGGGAGAGACAAAGGGAACGGTGGCGAATTGGCTGCCTGGACTCAGAACATATTTGCGCATAGACGGCAGAGTGAGATGACTGACAAGACTTATCCGAGATGGAGATCTGCAAATTGTGATGCTCGGCAGTGATCTGTGCTGGGATGCCTGATGCTTGTGATGTATCTAAATGACATGGATGAAAATATAGGTGGGTTGGCTCGTACATTTGCGGTCGATGCCAAGAGTGATGGAGTTGCGGCCACTGTAGAAGACTGGTAAAGCACAGATGAGTTGCAGATATTAACAGCGACAGGGCAGATGGAAATTAACCCAGATAAATCTGTGATGCAGAACGCTTGTATCAAGTAAATTCATGAAACAGTACAGTGTTTGGGCAAGCTCCTGAAGAGTGTTGGTGAAAGAGCTACCTTGGGATCTGAGGTCATAGCCTCTTGAAAGTGGCTACGCAGGTCAACAAGGTGAATAAGAGACTTTTAGAATGCCTAATTTTATCCGTCGAAGCACGGATCCCAAATCAAGATATTATGTATCAAATTCTGAAAAATCTGGTCAGGCCATATGGGAACGCTGCCTGGTTCAGACAACATGTCTTGTGACGAGAAGCTGGACAGACGGTTGGTTTTCTCTGAAGCGCCGCAGGCTCAGGGGAGATTTAGGAGAGGTTTATAAGCTTATGAAAGGCATAGATAGAGAAATAGGGAGTATCTGTACCCCAGTGTTCAAATATGTAAGAGCAGAGGCTATGCATCGAAAATGAGAGGAAGTAGTTTCAAGTGGGATTTGAGGAATAGTTTTTTTTTTCACTCTGAGACCGTGGATGCCTGGAACGCGCTGCCTGGTATTGACGTGGAGTCAAATACAGTAGACGACTTTAAGAGACGTCTGGATAGCCATTAGGATGTAAGAAGATGGAGGATATTAACATTGCCGAGGTAGGACTGATGAGTGCTTGGGTGTTCTTAACCTCTATGTTCCGAGTAATTGACAAACGATTTCCTCAGCTGAGATTTAAACGCACACACACACGCACACACACACAAAGACACGCACACACACACACACACACACACACACACACACGCGCGTATATGTATATGTATCAACACGCAATGACTATCGAGGCTATCAGATGAGGAGCCCTTGAAAATCACTCCATATGTCATGGAAACACGAGGAAATCTGTCACGGTGCAGGACAATGTCGGGGTTTGAATTTTTGAGGTGTATTAACTGTTATGATGGTGGTCGTGTGAGTGCTAACGCCCCTGTATCTCCGTCCAGGTGGCAGCAGCGTGAAGAGAGCATGGCCTGGGTCACGGCGATCACTGATGGTGGATTTTGTTTCCCTGCGACTACGTTCCTTGTAGATGTATTCAATAATGAGGAAGCTTTTCCCCGTGAGGAACTGGGATGTATTCACATTACTTTAAAAACATATTTTCTTTACAGCTGGTACAGGAACCCATACACTGGTTGCATAACCGTGACCTCAGTACGGGTTCCGCTGCCGCCCCAGCAGCTTTAAATGACTCCTCACTGATCTCCTCCTGCCGCTGAATCCTGCATGCGGGACCTGTGCTGCGCCGGCCCGGACAGAGTCTCCCGCACCCACGTTCAGGTGCCTTTCTGCTGAGGTGACAATCCACCTGCCAGTCTGCCGGTTTTGCCTGCTATACCCGGTGTTGCCAGTACAGTGAGGCCTGCACCTCTTCGGTGAGATCCGAATGAGTATAGGGGAACGTTTCTGCGAGTCCCTCGGCACCGTCGTGCGCAATAGTTAGAACTGCCTCTGGTCAGCAAATCTACTCCATCTTCCTGTTCCTACACTGAGAGTTTATTCCTGAAATATTTATTATACTTACAAATCGAGCGCCCCCCGAACAAATATCAGAGAATGCGATTTCACCCTAAATTAATCAGGGAACAATTTACAAAAGTAATTAACCAACCGGACAGATCTTTTAAGTGTGGAAAGACAGATGGTTAACACGAGCACATTGAACGAGTGGGACACACAGATTGTCCTTACTGAGGACACTGCAAATGATCTCAGATCTACGACCATAGCCGTTAGGCTAAGAGCCTGACCACGGTCTTTGTTGCTGGAATGAGTTGGGGTATCCCGAATGAATAATTTTGCTTTCCTGTTGCTGCGTACTTTGTGGATGTTGTCAATAATGAGGAGGGTGCTGCACATGATGGACTGCAATGCATTCCCTTCATTAAATAAATCTTTACAGCCCGGGCAGGAACCCATACCCTTGCTGTATTACCATGACCACAGTATGTGTTCCGATGCCGTTCCAGCAGCTTTAAATGAATCCCCACTGATCTCCCTCCTGGCGCTGAACCCTGCAAGCAGGACCAGTCCTGCGCCGGCCCGCACAGGGTCTCCCACACCCACGTTCAGTGTCCCAAATCGGCCTTTCTGCTGAGGTGACACTACACCTGCCGATCTGCCGGTTTCGCCTGCTGTACCCGGTATTGCCAATGCGGTGCGGTCTCCACCTCTTCGGTGAGATCCGAATTTGTTTCGGGAACGTTTCTGCGAGTCCGTCGGCGCCGTCCTGCGCAACAGTTAGAACTGCCCTCTGGTCTGTATATATACTCCATCTTCCCATCCCATACTGAGAGCTTATTCTAGAAATATTTATTATATTTACAGATAGAGCGCCAACTCAACAAATGTCAATGTATAAAAAGTAACGAACCTACCGGACACGTCTTTTAGCTGTGGAAAAGCAGACGGGGAAAACGAGTGAATTGAACGAGTGGGACGTACAGATTGTCCTTACCGAGGACAAAGCAAGTGATCTCAGAACTCCGACGCTAACCGTTAGGCTGAGAGCCCGTCCACGGTCTTTGGTGCTGGAATAATATTTTTAGCGTAAACAGTTCATATTCGGTCTGTGTAGTTTGCTACCTGAGTGTATGAACATCGATTTCTCTAGCACCAGCCTCTTTGTCCCCTCTCACTATTTTCTCCTGTTCCATCCACGTTTCTGATTCCTCTCTCGTTTCTTCTTCTAAGTTCACCTACCCATCCTCTCCCCTTCCTCCCTTTCGTGTACCAGCTAGTGCCCTCTTGTTCCCACATCTACGTTCTCGTACAGTTTCCGCCGATCACCGCTCAGTTTCTTACATGATCCCGTCCGACTCTACACTGTCCATCACTTATATTCACAACACGACCCCTCCCCACGTCAGCAGGTAATCTACCTCATTGTCCCCTCAGCCGGCCCCATGACCTTTCCAATCCAGAAAAAAAGTCTCTCCAAAGTGTCAGCTGTTCATTCTCTTCATTGGAACATGACAGCACCAGAGCAGTCCCGTCGACCCACAAAGTCGCGCTGTACCAGTTAGATAAGTAACCTAATGGCTAACCAATCTTGTCTGCTTGAATTATGAGCATGTCCTTCCATTTTCCTCAGAGGCACATATCTGTCTCAGCAGCTCCCCAATGTCTCCCCTCCTTGTGTCCGCACCACCACACCAGGAAGTGCAGGCCTTGCACCCACTACTCTCTGTGTAAAGGTATTGCTCTTTAGAGTTCATTTGAAATTACCGCCCGAAGAACCTCCGGCACTTTGTGTATGTTTCAAATTAAATTTTGGGTCGTCTGCAAGATTATTAGTCAACTCATTTACATGCAACCGAGTCATTTATAGATATCACAAATCCCGGAACAGCTCACTGTCGAACTTCATCTACAGACTGTTATTTCTCCATTGTAATTACAATACGATTCCCAGGTGACACAATGAAATCTCTGCATTGTCGACTGCCATCTTCTGGTTGCATACGAATCTACTTTTCTTTTATTTTTGCATTGTGTATCAAACAGCAGAGAGGTCACACTCATAGACTTACACGCTGGGGGGATAATCCCGTATTTCTCTATCGTTTCGAAGCAACAGACACCGAACTGTCGTATTACTTTGACACAGTTGTGATTTCTGTGACCACATTTTCAACCCATCTGCACTTTTACCAGGCTCCTTCAACATCTTCAACTTCATCACTTTGTGTGTCACCTAGAGGCATATTAAGGAATCACCAGAATTTTCATGCAAGTTAAACGCCGTTACATCTCCAAAACTTGTCACATGCAGAATGGCTGCCCTCGAACCCTGAGCTCTGTCCTCTATGTCCAGGACAAACTTGAATCTATGCTATCCAATGCAGATCGGTGCTGTGGATCAGCCTACCGGAAGAGGTCAGTCCCAAAAGCTTACTTCCAGTAGGTTCCCAACTGTCAGATCTTGACTGGCGAAATGCATCACGGTCCCATCGGCCCTTCAATTTACAATGACCAATTAACCTACCAGATGATCTTGTTGTGCAGCTATAGATTGGCAGGTATGGTACTGTGGCCATCACTGAGACCTAGCTAAAGTATGCCTGTCTCTGGGAGTTGAACAACCAAGGATACACGGTGTATCGGAAGGATGGGGGGGGGGGGTAGGCAGAGGGGGAGGCGTGGCTTTATTGGAAAAAACTGATATTAAATCCTTAGAAAGAGGTGATATAGGATCGGAAAGTGCAGAATCTTTATGGGTTGAGCTAAGAAATAGCAGGGGTAAAAGGACCCTTATGGCAGTTATTTATAGGCCTCCAAACAGCTGCAGGGATGTGGACTACAAATTACGACTGGAGATAGAAAAGGCTTGTCAGAAGGGCAGTGTTATGATAATTGTGTAGGATTTTAACATGCGAGTACACTGGGAAAATCAGGTCAGCACTGGACCTCAAGAGAGAGAATTTGTAGAATGTCTGCGAGATGGCTTTTCAGAACAGCTTGTTGTTGAGCCTACCAGGGGATCGGCTGTACTAGATTGGATATTGTGTAATGAACGGGAGGTGATTAGAGAGATTGATGTGAAGGAACCCTTAGGAAGCAGTGATCATAACATGATTGAGTTCACTTTGAAATTAGAAAAAGAGAAACCGAAATCTGATGGAGTAAAGGAAATTACAGTGGCATGAGAGAGGAACTGGCCAAAGTTGACTGGAAAGGGACACTGGCAGGAAAGACAGCAGAACAGCAATGGCTGGAGTTCATGCGAGGAATGAAGAATATGCAAGACAGGTATATTCCAAAAAAGAAGACATTTACGAGTGGAAAAATGATGCAACCATGGTTGACAAGAGAAGTCAAAGCCAAAGTTAAAACAAAGGAGAGGGCATACAAGTAACCAAAAATAGCGGGAAACAGAGTATTGGGAAGATTGTAGAACCCGACAAAAGGAAACCAAGAAGAAAATTAAGAGAGAAAAGATTAACTATGAAAGGAAGCTAGCAAATTATATCAAAGAGGATACTAAAAGCTTTTTCAAGTATATAAAGAGTAAAAGACAGGTGATAGTAGATATAGGACCAATGGAAAATGATGCTGGAGAAATTGTAATGGGAGATAAGCAGATGGCAGAGGAACTGAACGAGTATTTAGCATCATCTTCACTGAGGAAGACATGAGCAGTATACCGGACACTCAAGGGTGGCAGGGAAGAGAAGTGTGCGCAGTCACAATTACGCAGAGAAATTACTCAGGAAGCTGAATAGGCTAAAGGTAGATAAATCTTACGGACCAGATGGAATGCACCCTCGTGTTCTGAAGGAAGTAGCTGTGGAGATTCCGGAGGCATTAGCGATGATCTCTCAAAAGTCGATAGATTCTGGCATGGTTCCGGAAGACTGGAACATTGCAAATGTCACTCCGCTATTTAAGACGGGGGCAAGGAAGCAAAAATGAAATTATAGACCTGTTAGCTTGACGACGGTGCTTGGGAAGTTGTTGGAGTCGATTGTCAAGGATGAGGTTATGGTGTACCTGGAGGCATATGACAAGATAGGCAGAACTCAGCATGGATTACTTAAAGGAAAATCCTGCCTGACAAACCTATGACAATGTTTTGAGGAAATTACCAGTAGGCTAGACAAGGGAGATGCAGTGGATGTTGTATATTTGGATTTTCAAAAGGCCTTTGACAAGGTGCCACACATGAGGCTACTTAACAAGATAAGAGCCCATGGAATTATGGGAAAGTTACGTACGTGGATAGAGCGTTGGCTGATTGGCAGGAAACAGAGAGTGGGAATAAACGGATCCTATTCTGGTTGGCTGCCAGTTACCAGTGGTGTTCCACAGGGATCAGTGTTGGGGTCGCTTCTTTTTACAATGTATATCAATGATTTAATTATGGAATAGATGGTTTTGTGACTAAGTTTGCTGACGATACGAAGATAGGTGTAGGGGTTGGTAGTGCTGAGGAAACGGAGAGTCTGCAGAGAGACTTGGATAGATTGGAAGAATGGGCAGAGAAGTGGCAAATGACGTACAATGTTGGAAAGTGTATAGTTATGCCCTGTCAGAAATAAATAAACGGGCAGACTATTATTTAAATGGGGAAAGAATTCAAAGATCTGAGCTGTAACGGGACTTGGGAGACCTCGTACAGTATACCCTTAAAGATAACCTCCAGGTTGAGTCAATAGTGAAGAAGGTGAATGCAATGTTGGCAATCATTTCTAGAGGAATAGAGTATAGGAGCAGGGATGTGGTTTTGAGGCCCTGTAAGGCGCTGGTGAGACCTCACTTGAAGTAAAATGGGCAATTTTGGTCTCCTTATTTAAGAAAGGATGTGCTGACTTTGGATAGGGTACAGAGAAGATTCACTAGAACGATTCCGGGAATGAGAGGGTTAACGTATGAGGAAAGTTTGTCCGCTCTTGGACTGTATTCCTTGGAGTTTGAAAGAATGAGGGGAGACCTCATAGAAACATTTCGAATGTTAAAAGGCATGGACAGAGTGGATGTGACAAAGTTGTTTCCCATGATGGGGGAGTCCAGTACGAGAGGGCATGGCTTAAAGATTGAAAGGCGCCCTTTCCGAACAGAAATGCGAAGATTTTTTTTTAGTTAGAGGGTGGTGAATCTATGGAATTTGTTGCCACGGGCAGCAGTGGAGGTCAAGTCATTGGGTGTATTTAAGGCAGAGATTGATAGGTATATGAGTAGCCAGGGCTTCAAAGGTTATGGTGAGAAGGCGGGGGAGTGGGACTAAATAGGAGAATGGAGCAGCTCATGATACAATGGCGGAGCGGACTCGATGGGCCCAATGGCCTACTTCTGCCCCTTTGTCTTATGGTCTCATGGTATGATGAAATGGGATATCATGGGCGGTATGGGAGAAGTGTCACCGAGCATTAATGCAATCCTGACAACGGCGAGTGCACTTTGCCATGAGACGTAAGGGCGATTTCACCGTCTCCTTCAGCTGCTCCCTGAACCTGGCCTGGACCACGGCGTAAAGGGCCGTGTTGGTGCAGCAGCTGAGGAGCTGCAGCATGTAGCCCAGCTCCCGCAGAGACTCCGGGGGAATCGAGTAAATGTAAAAAATCAGGCTCTCCCATACGGAACACACCGTCAGCAGCGCCCACAGCAGGATGAAATTCCCCGACATAACCAGCAGTAACAGAAGGGATTTCCTGCGATTCTTCATCTCCGGGTCGGCGGCCGTTTCGCCAACCCGCGAACCACGGAGTCTCCTCCGGGCTCGGCTGGCTACGAAGACGTGTCTGATGGTTAAACTATTGAGCAGGAGTATCAGGACAAAGGGGAATATTGGGTTGAGGAGGAAATGAATCAGTAGAAATGTTGCCAGCTGAGAATGGGAAAATAGACGGTCACTAGTCAGGCAGATCAAGGACCTATTTAGTGATGAAAATAACTCATCCAGCATAAAGTACCAGCATATGTTCTTTAAGCAGCTTAGCACAGTCACTGTCCCCAGAACCAGAGCCGCCGCTCGCCCGGTGCAGAATCTTCGTTTCAGCTCCTGAAAACAAATGGCGACAAACCGATCAAAGGTGAAGGTGACGGTGAACCAGACAGAACAGTCCGTGGCGGTGTAGAACAGGACGGCGTGGATATTACACACGCGAACACGACCTGACCAGTTGACAAACTCTATTGGCCAGTAAGTCACCGGAATCTTGCTCAATACCAGGTCGAAGAGAACGACGAGCTGATCCGCTGCTACCATGGCAACCAGGTACCTTGTGACGCCTTCGGAGAGACCGCACTTTCCCCGAGACAGGATGACGATTGTCACCACGTTCACTGTGCGGACGTAAATATAAAAGATCAACACACATTTGTATGGACACATTCTCTGAAAGCAATTATTGTAATCGATAGCACTCTCAATTGCAGAGATGAACATGGATTTCATGCAACTAAGAAGGACATTATCGGAATCCATTATTAAATTGGCAGTGATTATAATGTACCTGCTGAAGTTCAGAAGGATGAGAGGAGTCTCATTGAAACTTATTGAACATTGAAAGGCCAAGATATCGTGGACGCGGAGAGGGTTGCTTCTGTCGTGGGGGAGTCTACAACCTGAAGACGAGTCTTGACAATAAAAAGACTTTCCTTTAGAATGGAAATGGGCCGTAATTTCTTCAGACCGAGACAGGTGAATGTGTGGAATTCATCGGCACAGACGGCTCTGGGGCCAGTTCATTGGAACCATTGGCAGAGGAGAGTGATCGGTGCTTGATTCATCAGGTCGCCGTTGGCTCCGGTGCTGGGCGCCAGAATGTGGTTGAGTGAGATAATGAATCTGCTACACGGAATGGCGGCGAAGGCTCTGTGCTCGGCTGGTCGAATTTAGCTTCTGAGCCTTATGAGCAAAGCAGTGACAGCAACCGATTACTGAAACGTATTCTGATCTTCTGCACCAGGAGAACGAGTTGCAAACGGGAAGTCTTCAGAGAGCAAGGAACGAATTAATGTACCAAGTATCAGGGTGACAGAAATTCAACTGCCCTGAACTGTAAAGAGGAGTGAAGATGAGGACATAAGAACATTAATAATAGGAGCAGGAATAGTCCATCTGTTCGGACTGGCATGATCTGACAATGAAGAAGATCATGGCTGATCTGACCATGGACTCATCGCCGCATACCTCCCTTTTCCTCATAGCCCTTAATTCGTCTACTATGCAAGATCAATGGCAGCCAGTCTTAAGTATATTTATTGAAGTAGGTTCCAGTGCTGCACTGAGCAGAGAATTCCCCAGATTCACCATCCTCTGAGAGAAAAAGTTCATCCTCATCACGGTCCTAAGTTTGATCCCCAGAATCCTCAGGCGATGTCCCGTAGTTCTGTTCTCACCTACCAGTGGAGACACGTTCACCTACCAGCTGTCACGTTCGCTTATATTAATATATTAATATCCCTCTGCATGCCATCAGTTTCCTCTGCAGCCGTTGTGTCGGCGATAGATCTTGGAGGTGATGATACCCAAGTAAGCTTAGGCTTTTTAACTGGTGAGACGTTGGAGTGTTACATCCCTCGTGGGTATCCTGTGACTGTCTGATGACCATGATGTAACTGAGTGTCTTGTGAGCAGGATGTAATGGTCTTGTGATGGTGCAGTGATGTAATTTTCCCGCCAGTGCGAGGTCACGTGATGACATGTTCTCAACAGGTATAGAACTGGAAACCCCTGCTGTTACGCAGTTTGATTCGTTGTGTAAGTCGTCATTTACTCCGTTATGCTGCGTCTTCGTCTCAGGACACAGTTTCATTTTAAAGTGGAGGTTTACTTTCTTTTGTAAATCTGGTATTGGAGAGTGAGGATCTTACTAACGTACGGGAGCCTGAAGGATCAAGTAAAGTTGGTGTCGTTCAGGCAGTTTCATAAAGGACCTACCTCAGTGATTCTTCGTTCAGAAACAGTGACCTGCATCTGAGATATCCTGTAAGATAGGGAAGGTTTGTGCAGTCTTCATTCGCCAGGACAAGGTCAGTTCATTTCAGCCAGTTTATTTCTTTCGTCGTGAATCCCGTGGACAGAATCAGCAGTATCGTCTCGTCTTCGAAGACATCCGTTTACAGAGAAGTCTCTCCTGATTGACTGTATAAATCAACTGGAATTCCGAAATAACCGTTTTAATAGTGTGTTCGAAGTTACCACTTTAAGAGCTGTTCCAGAGTTGCCGTATCGCGGTTAACTTCCGGTTAAGTGAGTCGTTTGAATACTTCTCGCTATTGATGAGCAGAGTTTAATAAATGTTTGTTTGTTTGTGAATAAAAAACTGATTCAATTATATTTTCTTTGTTGTTGGTCACGTGACAGGATCTATTTCTTTCTTTCTTTCTTTCTTTATTCAATTCCGCTAATACCATGTTCTGTCATTATATTTAGCTCCCTAAAAGAACGAGCTCACACTGATCTATATTGTACGCCATCTGCCCCTTCTTAACGCAATTTTGCATCCTATCAATGTCCGGCTGTAAATCTGAGAGCCTTCCACACTATCCACAACGCCCCGAATCTCTTTTTCATCACCACATTTATTAACGTATCTCTCCACTTCCTCATCCATGTCATTTATAAAAATCAGGAAGAGTAGGGGTGCCAGAAGAGATCCCTGAAGCAAACCGCTGGTCAACGACTTCAATGCAGAATGTCTACAATAACACTTTGCCCTCAATGGGCAAGCCATTTCTGGATCCACATAGCAATGTCCACTTGGATCACATACCTCCTTGCTTTCACCATGAGCCTTGCATTATCAAATACACTCAGCCGCTGTTTGCTGAAACGATACCAGATGGAAATACCTGACTTGCAATTAGCTAGTCGTTAGAGCACAGGTTTGAAAGAGCAGCTGACTTATATTTTTCAGCACTAATCATGAGGATGAGACCCGACACTTACCAAGAAGAGCTACAATTGCGAGTACCGGGTAGTAAACCACTTGGAATGTCACAAGCGCAAGATAGATTCGAGACTCCAACGTCAGCAATTCGTAATATTCAACAAGACTTTGATACGCCCAGAAAATATTCTTCGCGATTCCCGTATCATTGGGCATAGCACTTCGCAGGTTATAATCCATTGCTGCGATCGTCCAGATTCCTGTTCGCGACGCAGCCTCTGTCTTCTCTCTGTCTGCAGCCGCTGGTCTCTGATAGCGCGGACTGGCGGCTCTCACTGACACTGTCGTTATGAGGGCGACATTTTAAGAGAGCCGGCAACCAGCAGCCACACCTCCGCGGTGACGTAGACAATCCCTACGGACACTCCCTTCATTAAGTTCTCCGGAATGACAGGTGCAGTTAACCCTTTATTTGCAGGCCGTCAGAGAAGCGATACCAAAGGAGACTCGATTGTAAATAATAATCCCAACAGTCGGCTAGCGAATTGTCTAACAGCGTTCAGTCACAGTGTTCGTCTCTCATGCATCTAGTTCGCCCACTACAACATCAGGCAAAGTGTTAGAGTCTTCCACAGTGAAGACCGATGCTACATATTCATATAGTTGGTCTGCCATCTCCTTGCCCCGCGTTGTTATTTCTCTTGCCTCATTTTCTAGCTGTCCTATATCCACTCACATTTCTCCTTTATTTTTATATACTTTAAAACGTTGCACTGTCCACTGTAATATTTTTGTTTGCTTGTTTTCATATTTCATCTATTTTCCTTCCAATGATTCTTTTAATTACTTGCTGTACGATTTAAATTGCTTCCCAATCGTTTGACCTCCCCTTCATTTTTGCTCTGCTGTTTGCCCTCCCTATTGCTTTTACAGTACTTTTGACGTCCCTTGTCAACTCCGATCATACTATTTTGCTATTTGAGTTTTTTTTTTGGAATAGATCTATTCTGCACGTTGCTCGCTTTTACCAGGAGCTCACGCCATTTCTGCCCTACAAACAACACCGACAGCATCTCCTTCAAACTTACTTTGGCTAAGTCTTTCCCATACCATTGTAATTTCCCCTACTGCACTGAAACACTGCTTCCTCAGACTTTAACTTCTCCCTCTCTATGTCAAGTTGAACTCAATCATATTGTGACCACTGCTGCCAAAGGCTTATTTCACCATCAGCTCCCGAATTATTTCCGATTCATTTCATAACACCCAATCCAGAATAGCTGATCACCACGTCGGCCGAATGACAAAAACTGCAGAAGCAAGCCAACCCAATCGAGCTGCAAGTGGACAAATCCTATGGCTATCGAAACATTGCCCTCCAGGTACACATTTTCCCGTTGAAATCTATGGTCTGTATCTAATCTACTGTCGGGATGACTGTATATATCTCCCATGAGGATTCTGTTACCCTGGCAGTTTCTGAACTCAACAGACAAGTATTCCACAGCTTATGATCCCATGCCACATTTTCTACTGAGCAGGTGCCATTATTTTCTGCACAGCCAAGCCACCCACTCTGCCGACCTCCCTGTCCCTCCGCTACAACCTAAAGCCTCGGACATTCAGTTCCGAAATTCAACCACCGTTCATCCACGATTCAGTGATGGACACAACATCACACAATCTGAGAATCTGTAACGGTTTAACAAGAGCATCCGCTTTATACCTTAACCTGGAGTTGCAGGTCGGTGATATTCGGTCTTTACGGTAGAAGGAAATGTTACCGCTCATTTGCAGGTGCCAGGTATCTGTGTGAACGACAGGAGAGGGAAGAGGTATAAACAGACGGTTCACAACACTCTGAGGTTGTTCCCATAAGTAACAGATGTACAGACTTGGATATTGTTGGTGGGACTACCGACCATGGGACTGCCGCAGGGGCCAGTACTCCGGGACTGACTCCAACGCGTTGGCTCAGAATGGAAAGGAGAGAGGAGGAGTAACAGGAGATTGATCAGTTGGAGGACGGGAGAGAATGTTCACTGGACCCACCTAGATGGTGGCGAAAAAGGTCAGAATATGTGGCAACAGGATACTGACCCTCTGCAGAGTTGTGTTCACTAAAATGTCGCAACACTTTTGTCTCATTATCGTAGTACCCTGCAATCATATCCTTCGCCTCCTGATCTTGTCCTATTGTGTATCAGCTTCTGCGGTGAATGCAGATGTGAGGTAATCATGAAGGATTTTCCGAACTTCTTGTCTGCAGGTACCCTCATTTCTTCTTGAAAAGGCCCGCTATTCTCATCGTTCCCCATTTGCTCCTCAAATACCTTCTCAATATTGCTTGTTTCAACATTTCTGCTTTCTTTAATAACCTCCGCATTTCAGACTCGAATTAAGATGACTAAACAGTTAACATCATTTCTTTTCTCCGGTCGGTACTTACAATGTTTCGCGTCATTTAGGTTTTCGAGCCTCGCCTTGTCCTGCTTGGTACTTAGCTTCAACCTCATTAAAAATGCTGATACTGAGATCCAAATTATAACATATCCACTTCTGAGGTGTGGACTTAGCCACGGCGGCGATTCTTAATAAAAGTTCCCCAGTTCCTTCCCAATGTAATTGTATTCGGGGTTCTGCAGTCTGAACACTGCCCCGTGAAGACAAGCCTGATCATAACCGATAACGACCTTAAGACATCTCCATTTACGGGCACTGTTCACAAAATGCTCTCCATCTAATTACTGACTATTTGGTCGGACTAACTGCATATATTTTTCTTATCCAGTCTTGGGGACACAAAGAATGCAACAATTGAAACATATTGTTCCTTATTTCCGACGAGAGGTAGAAATGGGGACTAAGAAATGACGTATGAACTTAACGGGTTGTTGGCAAATGCGTCTGCTCTGGAAGACAGTATCAGTACGTCAGAGTCCCGAAAGGATAAGCGGCCGGGAGTGAATCACGTTGTTATTACAAATGAAAAAGTGCTCGGCAACCACAAAGCTCTTCAGCTGAAAAATGTTAACTGGGCCAGATAGACTACACCGAGAGATCTGCGAGAGAATGCAGAAGTGATAATAGATATATTGTTCATCTTCTCTCACGAATCACTTGATTTTGCCATGTCCAGCAGTGCTGAAAGATTACAAACGTAACACCACTCTTTACGAAGGGAGGAAGGCAAAATAGACCGTAATGAAGCTGTGTAAACCTCCCGTTAAGTTCGTGCGGAGACGGACCAGGAGAAGTTTACGACTCGTGTGAGTCCGAGGAAGTTCCGGTTAATCATGCATGCGTGTTAAGTTGGGTGAATTTTCACACTTCGGAAGAAGTGCTCGTGCCAGAGGTCCCGGGTGGAAAACCCGGAAGTGCCCCCACAAATTTAACGCGCAGAGTTAACGGCTCGTGTTTATCGAGGGGGAAGGAACCGCGTCCGCTCACCAAACCTTGCCTCACGTTTGGGTAGTTGCTGTGTAATACACCCTGGTTTAAACTCACACATCAAATATCAGACAGCACACAATGCACTATTTACAGATTACAATGTATGGATCTTACCGGAGCTGTGCAATTAATAGAGCTACAATATAAAAGGAAATAAAACGGCGCCAAACTTATCAGAGTTCAACCACTTCGTGCACAACCGTTGGAGCTCAGTTAATGGGGTCTTCCTTCCACCATGCGATCCGCTCCGACCTCCTCGACCCGCCACCTGAGACCAACCACGGTGGTCGACCAGAACGCGTACAGCATGTCCTTCCTCTTCGGTCCCCCTCCCGAAAAAACCCAAGAACTCACCCAGGTCCCCACACAAACGGAGAGAAAAGCACTGGCACTCATTGGGTTGTTTTTTCTCCCTTATCAATAGTGTAACCCTAACAAGCAGGGAGAGAGATAACTCCGTACATCGCAGTTATTATTACAGAAAAGCCATTTTATACAAAGAAGCAATTTTAGACACCTTAGCAGCCAGTGTAACCAAAACAATTGCAAGAGGTACGACGTAATATTGCTGGGGCCTTGATGGGTTTCCTCATGTCAACTCCAGCCACAGGCGAAGTCCCGCAGGACTGGCCAGTGATAATGTTTTATCTATTTTTTAAACGAGAAACGGTAAAAATCCCGGAAACTATGGATGAGAGAGACTGATTTCAGTGATATGGATATAGGAGTTAATAATTCGTATGCACAGGATTTACGAGAGTTGGAAAACCCAGACAGATTAGGGAGAGCTAGCATGGCTCTGTTCGGGGTAGATCTTGTCTTACAACTTGAAAGTGTATTTTAACAAGGTTACGAAAAGAATTGATGAGGGTAGGGCAGTGGATGGTGTATACATGGTTTCAGTCAGGCGTTTGCCATTTTCCCTCAGCGGGAGAGACAAAGGGAACGGTGGCGAATTGGCTGCCTGGACTCAGAACATATTTGCGCATAGACGGCAGAGTGAGATGACTGACAAGACTTATCCGAGATGGAGATCTGCAAATTGTGATGCTCGGCAGTGATCTGTGCTGGGATGCCTGATGCTTGTGATGTATCTAAATGACATGGATGAAAATATAGGTGGGTTGGCTGGTACATTTGCGGTCGATGCCAAGAGTGATGGAGTTGCGGCCACTGTAGAAGACTGGTAAAGCACAGATGAGTTGCAGATATTAACAGCGACAGGGCAGATGGAAATTAACCCAGAGAAATCTGTGATGCAGAACGCTTGTATCAAGTAAATTCATGAAACAGTACAGTGTTTGGGCAAGCTCCTGAAGAGTGTTGGTGAAAGAGCTACCTTGGGATCTAAGGTCATAGCCTCTTGAAAGTGGCTACGCAGGTCAACAAGGTGAATAAGAGACTTTTAGAATGCCTAATTTTATCCGTCGAAGCACGGATCCCAAATCAAGATATTATGTATCAAATTCTGAAAACTCTGGTCAGGCCATATGGGAACGCTGCCTGGTTCAGACAACATGTCTTGTGACGAGAAGCTGGACAGACGGTTGGTTTTCTCTGAAGCGCCGCAGGCTCAGGGGAGATTTAGGAGAGGTTTATAAGCTTATGAAAGGCACAGATAGAGAAATAGGGAGTATCTGTACCCCAGTGTCCAAATATCTAAGAGCAGAGGCTATGCATCGAAAATGAGAGGAAGTAGTTTCAAGCGGGATGTGAGGAATAGTTGTTTGTTTTTCACTCTGAGACCGTGGATGCCTGGAACGCGCTGCCTGGTATTGACGTGGAGTCAAATACAGTAGACGACTTTAAGAGACGTCTGGATAGCCATTAGGATGTAAGAAGATGGAGGATATTAACATTGCCGAGGTAGGACTGATGAGTGCTTGGGTGTTCTTAACCTCTATGTTCCGAGTAATTGACAAACGATTTCCTCAGCTGAGATTTAAACGCACACACACACGCACACACACACAAAGACACGCACACACACACACACACACACACACACACACACGCGCGTATATGTATATGTATCAACACGCAATGACTATCGAGGCTATCAGATGAGGAGCCCTTGAAAATCACTCCATATGTCATGGAAACACGAGGAAATCTGTCACGGTGCAGGACAATGTCGGGGTTTGA
This sequence comes from Mobula hypostoma, assembly GCF_963921235.1. NCBI lineage: Eukaryota > Metazoa > Chordata > Chondrichthyes > Myliobatiformes > Myliobatidae > Mobula > Mobula hypostoma. Next base: position 7,057,268 of record NW_026948187.1, on the reverse strand, counting down.
ATTTTTGAGGTGTATTAACTGTTATGATGGTGGTCGTGTGAGTGCTAACGCCCCTGTATCTCCGTCCAGGTGGCAGCAGCGTGAAGAGAGCATGGCCTGGGTCACGGCGATCACTGATGGTGGATTTTGCTTCCCTGCGACTACGTTCCTTGTAGATGTATTCAATAATGAGGAAGCTTTTCCCCGTGAGGAACTGGGATGTATTCACATTATTTTAAAAACATATTTTCTTTACAGCTGGTACAGGAACCCATACACTGGTTGCATAACCGTGACCTCAGTACGGGTTCCGCTGCCGCCCCAGCAGCTTTAAATGACTCCTCACTGATCTCCTCCTGCCGCTGAATCCTGCATGCGGGACCTGTGCTGCGCCGGCCTGGACAGAGTCTCCCGCACCCACGTTCAGGTGCCTTTCTGCTGAGGTGACAATCCACCTGCCAGTCTGCCGGTTTTGCCTGCTATACCCGGTGTTGCCAGTACAGTGAGGCCTGCACCTCTTCGGTGAGATCCGAATGAGTATAGGGGAACGTTTCTGCGAGTCCCTCGGCACCGTCGTGCGCAATAGTTAGAACTGCCTCTGGTCAGCAAATCTACTCCATCTTCCTGTTCCTACACTGAGAGTTTATTCCTGAAATATTTATTATACTTACAAATCGAGCGCCCCCCGAACAAATATCAGAGAATGCGATTTCACCCTAAATTAATCAGGGAACAATTTACAAAAGTAATTAACCAACCGGACAGATCTTTTAAGTGTGGAAAGACAGATGGTTAACACGAGCACATTGAACGAGTGGGACACACAGATTGTCCTTACTGAGGACACTGCAAATGATCTCAGATCTACGACCATAGCCGTTAGGCTAAGAGCCTGACCACGGTCTTTGTTGCTGGAATGAGTTGGGGTATCCCGAATGAATAATTTTGCTTTCCTGTTGCTGCGTACTTTGTGGATGTTGTCAATAATGAGGAGGGTGCTGCACATGATGGACTGCAATGCATTCCCTTCATTAAATAAATCTTTACAGCCCGGGCAGGAACCCATACCCTTGCTGTATTACCATGACCACAGTATGTGTTCCGATGCCGTTCCAGCAGCTTTAAATGAATCCCCACTGATCTCCCTCCTGGCGCTGAACCCTGCAAGCAGGACCAGTCCTGCGCCGGCCCGCACAGGGTCTCCCACACCCACGTTCAGTGTCCCAAATCGGCCTTTCTGCTGAGGTGACACTACACCTGCCGATCTGCCGGTTTCGCCTGCTGTACCCGGTATTGCCAATGCGGTGCGGTCTCCACCTCTTCGGTGAGATCCGAATTTGTTTCGGGAACGTTTCTGCGAGTCCGTCGGCGCCGTCCTGCGCAACAGTTAGAACTGCCCTCTGGTCTGTATATATACTCCATCTTCCCATCCCATACTGAGAGCTTATTCTAGAAATATTTATTATATTTACAGATAGAGCGCCAACTCAACAAATGTCAATGTATAAAAAGTAACGAACCTACCGGACACGTCTTTTAGCTGTGGAAAAGCAGACGGGGAAAACGAGTGAATTGAACGAGTGGGACGTACAGATTGTCCTTACCGAGGACAAAGCAAGTGATCTCAGAACTCCGACGCTAACCGTTAGGCTGAGAGCCCGTCCACGGTCTTTGGTGCTGGAATAATATTTTTAGCGTAAACAGTTCATATTCGGTCTGTGTAGTTTGCTACCTGAGTGTATGAACATCGATTTCTCTAGCACCAGCCTCTTTGTCCCCTCTCACTATTTTCTCCTGTTCCATCCACGTTTCTGATTCCTCTCTCGTTTCTTCTTCTAAGTTCACCTACCCATCCTCTCCCCTTCCTCCCTTTCGTGTACCAGCTAGTGCCCTCTTGTTCCCACATCTACGTTCTCGTACAGTTTCCGCCGATCACCGCTCAGTTTCTTACATGATCCCGTCCGACTCTACACTGTCCATCACTTATATTCACAACACGACCCCTCCCCACGTCAGCAGGTAATCTACCTCATTGTCCCCTCAGCCGGCCCCATGACCTTTCCAATCCAGAAAAAAAGTCTCTCCAAAGTGTCAGCTGTTCATTCTCTTCATTGGAACATGACAGCACCAGAGCAGTCCCGTCGACCCACAAAGTCGCGCTGTACCAGTTAGATAAGTAACCTAATGGCTAACCAATCTTGTCTGCTTGAATTATGAGCATGTCCTTCCATTTTCCTCAGAGGCACATATCTGTCTCAGCAGCTCCCCAATGTCTCCCCTCCTTGTGTCCGCACCACCACACCAGGAAGTGCAGGCCTTGCACCCACTACTCTCTGTGTAAAGGTATTGCTCTTTAGAGTTCATTTGAAATTACCGCCCGAAGAACCTCCGGCACTTTGTGTATGTTTCAAATTAAATTTTGGGTCGTCTGCAAGATTATTAGTCAACTCATTTACATGCAACCGAGTCATTTATAGATATCACAAATCCCGGAACAGCTCACTGTCGAACTTCATCTACAGACTGTTATTTCTCCATTGTAATTACAATACGATTCCCAGGTGACACATTGAAATCTCTGCATTGTCGACTGCCATCTTCTGGTTGCATACGAATCTACTTTTCTTTTATTTTTGCATTGTGTATCAAACAGCAGAGAGGTCACAGTCATAGACTTACACGCTGGGGGGATAATCCCGTATTTCTCTATCGTTTCGAAGCAACAGACACCGAACTGTCGTATTACTTTGACACAGTTGTGATTTCTGTGACCACATTTTCAACCCATCTGCACTTTTACCAGGCTCCTTCAACATCTTCAACTTCATCACTTTGTGTGTCACCTAGAGGCATATTAAGGAATCACCAGAATTTTCATGCAAGTTAAACGCCGTTACATCTCCAAAACTTGTCACATGCAGAATGGCTGCCCTCGAACCCTGAGCTCTGTCCTCTATGTCCAGGACAAACTTGAATCTATGCTATCCAATGCAGATCGGTGCTGTGGATCAGCCTACCGGAAGAGGTCAGTCCCAAAAGCTTACTTCCAGTAGGTTCCCAACTGTCAGATCTTGACTGGCGAAATGCATCACGGTCCCATCGGCCCTTCAATTTACAATGACCAATTAACCTACCAGATGATCTTGTTGTGCAGCTATAGATTGGCAGGTATGGTACTGTGGCCATCACTGAGACCTAGCTAAAGTATGCCTGTCTCTGGGAGTTGAACAACCAAGGATACACGGTGTATCGGAAGGATGGGGGGGGGGGTAGGCAGAGGGGGAGGCGTGGCTTTATTGGAAAAAACTGATATTAAATCCTTAGAAAGAGGTGATATAGGATCGGAAAGTGCAGAATCTTTATGGGTTGAGCTAAGAAATAGCAGGGGTAAAAGGACCCTTATGGCAGTTATTTATAGGCCTCCAAACAGCTGCAGGGATGTGGACTACAAATTACGACTGGAGATAGAAAAGGCTTGTCAGAAGGGCAGTGTTATGATAATTGTGTAGGATTTTAACATGCGAGTACACTGGGAAAATCAGGTCAGCACTGGACCTCAAGAGAGAGAATTTGTAGAATGTCTGCGAGATGGCTTTTCAGAACAGCTTGTTGTTGAGCCTACCAGGGGATCGGCTGTACTAGATTGGATATTGTGTAATGAACGGGAGGTTATTAGAGAGATTGATGTGAAGGAACCCTTAGGAAGCAGTGATCATAACATGATTGAGTTCACTTTGAAATTAGAAAAAGAGAAACCGAAATCTGATGGAGTAAAGGAAATTACAGTGGCATGAGAGAGGAACTGGCCAAAGTTGACTGGAAAGGGACACTGGCAGGAAAGACAGCAGAACAGCAATGGCTGGAGTTCATGCGAGGAATGAAGAATATGCAAGACAGGTATATTCCAAAAAAGAAGACATTTACGAGTGGAAAAATGATGCAACCATGGTTGACAAGAGAAGTCAAAGCCAAAGTTAAAACAAAGGAGAGGGCATACAAGTAACCAAAAATAGCGGGAAACAGAGTATTGGGAAGATTGTAGAACCCGACAAAAGGAAACCAAGAAGAAAATTAAGAGAGAAAAGATTAACTATGAAAGGAAGCTAGCAAATTATATCAAAGAGGATACTAAAAGCTTTTTCAAGTATATAAAGAGTAAAAGACAGGTGATAGTAGATATAGGACCAATGGAAAATGATGCTGGAGAAATTGTAATGGGAGATAAGCAGATGGCAGAGGAACTGAACGAGTATTTAGCATCATCTTCACTGAGGAAGACATGAGCAGTATACCGGACACTCAAGGGTGGCAGGGAAGAGAAGTGTGCGCAGTCACAATTACGCAGAGAAATTACTCAGGAAGCTGAATAGGCTAAAGGTAGATAAATCTTACGGACCAGATGGAATGCACCCTCGTGTTCTGAAGGAAGTAGCTGTGGAGATTCCGGAGGCATTAGCGATGATCTCTCAAAAGTCGATAGATTCTGGCATGGTTCCGGAAGACTGGAACATTGCAAATGTCACTCCGCTATTTAAGACGGGGGCAAGGAAGCAAAAATGAAATTATAGACCTGTTAGCTTGACGACGGTGCTTGGGAAGTTGTTGGAGTCGATTGTCAAGGATGAGGTTATGGTGTACCTGGAGGCATATGACAAGATAGGCAGAACTCAGCATGGATTACTTAAAGGAAAATCCTGCCTGACAAACCTATGACAATGTTTTGAGGAAATTACCAGTAGGCTAGACAAGGGAGATGCAGTGGATGTTGTATATTTGGATTTTCAAAAGGCCTTTGACAAGGTGCCACACATGAGGCTACTTAACAAGATAAGAGCCCATGGAATTATGGGAAAGTTACGTACGTGGATAGAGCGTTGGCTGATTGGCAGGAAACAGAGAGTGGGAATAAACGGATCCTATTCTGGTTGGCTGCCAGTTACCAGTGGTGTTCCACAGGGATCAGTGTTGGGGTCGCTTCTTTTTACAATGTATATCAATGATTTAATTATGGAATAGATGGTTTTGTGACTAAGTTTGCTGACGATACGAAGATAGGTGTAGGGGTTGGTAGTGCTGAGGAAACGGAGAGTCTGCAGAGAGACTTGGATAGATTGGAAGAATGGGCAGAGAAGTGGCAAATGACGTACAATGTTGGAAAGTGTATAGTTATGCCCTGTCAGAAATAAATAAACGGGCAGACTATTATTTAAATGGGGAAAGAATTCAAAGATCTGAGCTGTAACGGGACTTGGGAGACCTCGTACAGTATACCCTTAAAGATAACCTCCAGGTTGAGTCAATAGTGAAGAAGGTGAATGCAATGTTGGCAATCATTTCTAGAGGAATAGAGTATAGGAGCAGGGATGTGGTTTTGAGGCCCTGTAAGGCGCTGGTGAGACCTCACTTGAAGTAAAATGGGCAATTTTGGTCTCCTTATTTAAGAAAGGATGTGCTGACTTTGGATAGGGTACAGAGAAGATTCACTAGAACGATTCCGGGAATGAGAGGGTTAACGTATGAGGAAAGTTTGTCCGCTCTTGGACTGTATTCCTTGGAGTTTGAAAGAATGAGGGGAGACCTCATAGAAACATTTCGAATGTTAAAAGGCATGGACAGAGTGGATGTGACAAAGTTGTTTCCCATGATGGGGGAGTCCAGTACGAGAGGGCATGGCTTAAAGATTGAAAGGCGCCCTTTCCGAACAGAAATGCGAAGATTTTTTTTTAGTTAGAGGGTGGTGAATCTATGGAATTTGTTGCCACGGGCAGCAGTGGAGGTCAAGTCATTGGGTGTATTTAAGGCAGAGATTGATAGGTATATGAGTAGCCAGGGCTTCAAAGGTTATGGTGAGAAGGCGGGGGAGTGGGACTAAATAGGAGAATGGAGCAGCTCATGATACAATGGCGGAGCGGACTCGATGGGCCCAATGGCCTACTTCTGCCCCTTTGTCTTATGGTCTCATGGTATGATGAAATGGGATATCATGGGCGGTATGGGAGAAGTGTCACCGAGCATTAATGCAATCCTGACAACGGCGAGTGCACTTTGCCATGAGACGTAAGGGCGATTTCACCGTCTCCTTCAGCTGCTCCCTGAACCTGGCCTGGACCACGGCGTAAAGGGCCGTGTTGGTGCAGCAGCTGAGGAGCTGCAGCATGTAGCCCAGCTCCCGCAGAGACTCCGGGGGAATCGAGTAAATGTAAAAAATCAGGCTCTCCCATACGGAACACACCGTCAGCAGCGCCCACAGCAGGATGAAATTCCCCGACATAACCAGCAGTAACAGAAGGGATTTCCTGCGATTCTTCATCTCCGGGTCGGCGGCCGTTTCGCCAACCCGCGAACCACGGAGTCTCCTCCGGGCTCGGCTGGCTACGAAGACGTGTCTGATGGTTAAACTATTGAGCAGGAGTATCAGGACAAAGGGGAATATTGGGGTGAGGAGGAAATGAATCAGTAGAAATGTTGCCAGCTGAGAATGGGAAAATAGACGGTCACTAGTCAGGCAGATCAAGGACCTATTTAGTGATGAAAATAAATCATCCAGCATAAAGTACCAGAATATGTTCTTTACGCAGATTAGCACAGTCACTGTCCCCAGAACCAGAGCCGCCGCTCGCCCGGTGCAGAATCTTCGTTTCAGCTCCTGAAAACAAATGGCGACAAACCGATCAAAGGTGAAGGTGACGGTGAACCAGACAGAACAGTCCGTGGCGGTGTAGAACAGGACGGCGTGGATATTACACACGCGAACACGACCTGACCAGTTGACAAACTCTATTGGCCAGTAAGTCACCGGAATCTTGCTCAATACCAGGTCGAAGAGAACGACGAGCTGATCCGCTGCTACCATGGCAACCAGGTACCTTGTGACGCCTTCGGAGAGACCGCACTTTCCCCGAGACAGGATGACGATTGTCACCACGTTCACTGTGCGGACGGAAATATAAAAGATCAACACACATTTGTATGGACACATTCTCTGAAAGCAATTATTGTAATCGATAGCACTCTCAATTGCAGAGATGAACATGGAATTCATGCAACTAAGAAGGACATTATCGGAATCCATTATTAAATTGGCAGTGATTATAATGTACCTGCTGAAGTTCAGAAGGATGAGAGGAGTCTCATTGAAACTTATTGAACATTGAAAGGCCAAGATATCGTGGACGCGGAGAGGGTTGCTTCTGTCGTGGGGGAGTCAACAACCTGAAGACGAGTCTTGACAATAAAAAGACTTTCCTTTAGAATGGAAATGGGCCGTAATTTTTTCAGACCGAGACAGGTGAATGTGTGGAATTCATCGGCACAGACGGCTCTGGGGCCAGTTCATTGGAACCATTGGCAGAGGAGAGTGATCGGTGCTTGATTCATCAGGTCGCCGTTGGCTCCGGTGCTGGGCGCCAGAATGTGGTTGAGTGAGATAATGAATCTGCTACACGGAATGGCGGCGAAGGCTCTGTGCTCGGCTGGTCGAATTTAGCTTCTGAGCCTTATGAGCAAAGCAGTGACAGCAACCGATTACTGAAACGTATTCTGATCTTCTGCACCAGGAGAACGAGTTGCAAACGGGAAGTCTTCAGAGAGCAAGGAACGAATTAATGTACCAAGTATCAGGGTGACAGAAATTCAACTGCCCTGAACTGTAAAGAGGAGTGAAGGTGAGGACATAAGAACATTAATAATAGGAGCAGGAATAGTCCATCTGTTCGGACTGGCATGATCTGACAATGAAGAAGATCATGGCTGATCTGACCATGGACTCATCGCCGCATACCTCCCTTTTCCTCATAGCCCTTAATTCGTCTACTATGCAAGATCAATGGCAGCCAGTCTTAAGTATATTTATTGAAGTAGGTTCCAGTGCTGCACTGAGCAGAGAATTCCCCAGATTCACCATCCTCTGAGAGAAAAAGTTCATCCTCATCACGGTCCTAAGTTTGATCCCCAGAATCCTCAGGCCATGTCCCGTAGTTCTAATCTCAACTACCAGTGGAGACACGTTCACCTACCAGCTGTCACGTTCGCTTATATTAATATATTAATATCCCTCTGCATGCTATCAGTTTCCTCTGCAGCCGTTGTGTCGGCGATAGATCTTGGAGGTGATGATACCCAAGTAAGCTTAGGCTTTTTAACTGGTGAGACGTTGGAGTGTTACATCCCTCGTGGGTATCCTGTGACTGTCTGATGACCATGATGTAACTGAGTGTCTTGTGAGCAGGATGTAATGGTCTTGTGATGGTGCAGTGATGTAATTTTCCCGCCAGTGCGAGGTCACGTGATGACATGTTCTCAACAGGTATAGAACTGGAAACCCCTGCTGTTACGCAGTTTGATTCGTTGTGTAAGTCGTCATTTACTCCGTTATGCTGCGTCTTCGTCTCAGGACACAGTTTCATTTTAAAGTGGAGGTTTACTTTCTTTTGTAAATCTGGTATTGGAGAGTGAGGATCTTACTAACGTACGGGAGCCTGAAGGATCAAGTAAAGTTGGTGTCGTTCAGGCAGTTTCATAAAGGATCTACCTCAGTGATTCTTCGTTCAGAAACAGTGACCTGCATCTGAGATATCCTGTAAGATAGGGAAGGTTTGTGCAGTGTCATTCGCCAGGACAAGGTCAGTTCATTTAAGCCAGTTTATTTCTGTCGTCGTGAATCCCGTGGACAGAATCAGCAGTATCGTCTCGTCTTCGAAGACATCCGTTTACAGAGAAGTCTCTCCTGCTTGACTGCATAAATCAACTGGAATTCCGAAATAACCGTTTTAATAGTGTGTTCGAAGTTACCACTTTAAGAACTGTTCCAGAGTTGCCGTATCGCGGTTAACTTCCGGTTAAGTGAGTCGTTTGAATACTTCTCGATATTGGTGAGCAGAGTTTAATAAATGTTTGTTTGTTTGTTAATAAAAAACTGACTCAATTATATTTTCTTTGTTGTTGGTCACGTGACAGGATCTATTTCTTTCTTTCTTTCTTTCTTTATTCAATTCCGCTAATACCATGTTCTGTCATTATATTTAGCTCCCTAAAAGAACGAGCTCACACTGATCTATATTGTACGCCATCTGCCCCTTCTTAACGCAATTTTGCATCCTATCAATGTCCGGCTGTAAATCTGAGAGCCTTCCACACTATCCACAACGCCCCGAATCTCTTTTTCATCACCACATTTATTAACGTATCTCTCCACTTCCTCATCCATGTCATTTATAAAAATCAGGAAGAGTAGGGGTGCCAGAAGAGATCCCTGAAGCAAACCGCTGGTCAACGACTTCAATGCAGAATGTCTACAATAACACTTTGCCCTCAATGGGCAAGCCATTTCTGGATCCACATAGCAATGTCCACTTGGATCACATACCTCCTTGCTTTCACCATGAGCCTTGCATTATCAAATACACTCAGCCGCTGTTTGCTGAAACGATACCGGTTGGAAAGACCTGACTTGCAATTAGCTAGTCGTTAGAGCACAGGTTTGAAAGAGCAGCTGACTTATATTTTTCAGCACTAATGATGAGGATGAGACCCGACACTTACCAAGAAGAGCTACAATTGCGAGTACCGGGTAGTAAACCACTTGGAATGTCACAAGCGCAAGATAGATTCGATAGTCCAACGTCAGCAATTCGTAATATTCAACAAGACTTTGATACGCCCAGAAAATATTCTTCGCGATTCCCGTATCATTGGGCATAGCACTTCGCAGGTTATAATCCATTGCTGCGATCGTCCAGATTCCTGTTCGCGACGCAGCCTCTGTCTTCTCTCTGTCTGCAGCCGCTGGTCTCTGATAGCGCGGACTGGCGGCTCTCACTGACACTGTCGTTATGAGGGCGACATTTTAAGAGAGCCGGCAACCAGCAGCCACGCCTCCGCGGTGACGTCGACAATCCCCACAGACACTCCCTTCATTAACTTCTACGGAATGACAGGTGCAATTAACCCTTTACCTGCAGGCCGTCAGAGAAGCGATACAAAAGGAGACTCGAGTTGTAAATAATAATCCCAGCAGTTGGCGGGCGAATTGTCTAACAGCGTTCAGTCACAGTGTTCGTCTCTCATGCATCTAGTTCGCCCACTACAACATCAGGCAAAGTGTTAGAGTCTTCCACAGTGAAGACCGATGCTACATATTCATATAGTTGGTCTGCCATCTCCTTGCCCCGCGTTGTTATTTCTCTTGCCTCATTTTCTAGCTGTCCTATATCCACTCACATTTCTCCTTTATTTTTATATACTTGAAAACGTTGCACTGTCCACTGTGATATTTTTGTTTGCTTGTTTTCATATTTCATCTATTTTCCTTCCAATGATTCTTTTAATTACTTGCTGTACGATTTAAATTGCTTCCCAATCGTTTGACCTCCCCTTCATTTTTGCTCTGCTGTTTGCCCTCCCTATTGCTTTTACAGTACTTTTGACGTCCCTTGTCAACTCCGATCATACTATTTTGCTATTTGAGTTTTTTTTTTGGAATAGATCTATTCTGCACGTTGCTCGCTTTTACCAGGAGCTCACGCCATTTCTGCCCTACAAACAACACCGACAGCATCTCCTTCAAACTTACTTTGGCTAAGTCTTTCCCATACCATTGTAATTTCCCCTACTGCACTGAAACACTGCTTCCTCAGACTTTAACTTCTCCCTCTCATATGTCAAGTTGAACTCAATCATATTGTGACCACTGCTGCCGAAGGCTTATTTCACCATCAGCTCCCGAATTATTTCCGATTCATTTCATAACACCCAATCCAGAATAGCTGATCACCACGTCGGCCGAATGACAAAAACTGCAGAAGCAAGCCAACCCAATCGAGCTGCAAGTGGACAAATCCTATGGCTATCGAAACATTGCCCTCCAGGTACACATTTTCCCGTTGAAATCTATGGTCTGTATCTAATCTACTGTCGGGATGACTGTATATATCTCCCATGAGGATTCTGTTACCCTGGCAGTTTCTGAACTCAACAGACAAGTATTCCACAGCTTATGATCCCATGCCACATTTTCTACTGAGCAGGTGCCATTATTTTCTGCACAGCCAAGCCACCCACTCTGCCGACCTCCCTGTCCCTCCGCTACAACCTAAAGCCTCGGACATTCAGTTCCGAAATTCAACCACCGTTCATCCACGATTCAGTGATGGACACAACATCACACAATCTGAGAATCTGTAACGGTTTAACAAGAGCATCCGCTTTATACCTTAACCTGGAGTTGCAGGTCGGTGATATTCGGTCTTTACGGTAGAAGGAAATGTTACCGCTCATTTGCAGGTGCCAGGTATCTGTGTGAACGACAGGAGAGGGAAGAGGTATAAACAGACGGTTCACAACACTCTGAGGTTGTTCCCATAAGTAACAGATGTACAGACTTGGATATTGTTGGTGGGACTACCGACCATGGGACTGCCGCAGGGGCCAGTACTCCGGGACTGACTCCAACGCGTTGGCTCAGAATGGAAAGGAGAGAGGAGGAGTAACAGGAGATTGATCAGTTGGAGGACGGGAGAGAATGTTCACTGGACCCACCTAGATGGTGGCGAAAAAGGTCAGAATATGTGGCAACAGGATACTGACCCTCTGCAGAGTTGTGTTCACTAAAATGTCGCAACACTTTTGTCTCATTATCGTAGTACCCTGCAATCATATCCTTCGCCTCCTGATCTTGTCCTATTGTGTATCAGCTTCTGCGGTGAATGCAGATGTGAGGTAATCATGAAGGATTTTCCGAACTTCTTGTCTGCAGGTACCCTCATTTCTTCTTGAAAAGGCCCGCTATTCTCATCGTTCCCCATTTGCTCCTCAAATACCTTCTCAATATTGCTTGTTTCAACATTTCTGCTTTCTTTAATAACCTCCGCATTTCAGACTCGAATTAAGATGACTAAACAGTTAACATCATTTCTTTTCTCCGGTCGGTACTTACAATGTTTCGCGTCATTTAGGTTTTCGAGCCTCGCCTTGTCCTGCTTGGTACTTAGCTTCAACCTCATTAAAAATGCTGATACTGAGATCCAAATTATAACATATCCACTTCTGAGGTGTGGACTTAGCCACGGCGGCGATTCTTAATAAAAGTTCCCCAGTTCCTTCCCAATGTAATTGTATTCGGGGTTCTGCAGTCTGAACACTGCCCCGTGAAGACAAGCCTGATCATAACCGATAACGACCTTAAGACATCTCCATTTACGGGCACTGTTCACAAAATGCTCTCCATCTAATTACTGACTATTTGGTCGGACTAACTGCATATATTTTTCTTATCCAGTCTTGGGGACACAAAGAATGCAACAATTGAAACATATTGTTCCTTATTTCCGACGAGAGGTAGAAATGGGGACTAAGAAATGACGTATGAACTTAACGGGTTGTTGGCAAATGCGTCTGCTCTGGAAGACAGTATCAGTACGTCAGAGTCCCGAAAGGATAAGCGGCCGGGAGTGAATCACGTTGTTATTACAAATGAAAAAGTGCTCGGCAACCACAAAGCTCTTCAGCTGAAAAATGTTAACTGGGCCAGATAGACTACACCGAGAGATCTGCGAGAGAATGCAGAAGTGATAATAGATATATTGTTCATCTTCTCTCACGAATCACTTGATTTTGCCATGTCCAGCAGTGCTGAAAGATTACAAACGTAACACCACTCTTTACGAAGGGAGGAAGGCAAAATAGACCGTAATGAAGCTGTGTAAACCTCCCGTTAAGTTCGTGCGGAGACGGACCAGGAGAAGTTTACGACTCGTGTGAGTCCCAGGAAGTTCCGGTTAATCATGCATGCGTGTTAAGTTGGGTGAATTTTCACACTTCGGAAGAAGTGCTCGTGCCAGAGGTGCCGGGTGGAAAACCCGGAAGTGCCCCCACAAATTTAACGCGCAGAGTTAACGGCTCGTGTTTATCGAGGGGGAAGGAACCGCGTCCGCTCACCAAACCTTGCCTCACGTTTGGGTAGTTGCTGTGTAATACACCCTGGTTTAAACTCACACATCAAATATCAGACCGCACACAATGCACGATTTACAGATTACAATGTATGGATCTTACCGGAGCTGTGCAATTAATAGAGCTACAATATAAAAGGAAATAAAACGGCGCCAAACTTATCAGAGTTCAACCACTTCGTGCACAACCGTTGGAGCTCAGTTAATGGGGTCTTCCTTCCACCATGCGATCCGCTCCGACCTCCTCGACCCGCCACCTGAGACCAACCACGGTGGTCGACCAGAACGCGTACAGCATGTCCTTCCTCTTCGGTTCCCCTCCCGAAAAAACCCAAGAACCTACCCGGGTCCCCACACAAACGGAGAGAAAAGCACTGGCACTCATTGGGTCGTTTTGTCTCCCTTATCAATAGTGTAACCCTAACAAGCAGGGAGAGAGATAACTCCATACATCGCATTTATTATTACAGAAAAGCCATTTTATACAAAGAAGCAATTTTAGACACCTTAGCAGCCAGTGTAACCAAAACAATTGCAAGAGATACGACGTAATATTGCTGGGGCCTTGATGGGTTTCCTCATGTCAACTCCAGCCACAGGCGAAGTCCCGCAGGACTGGCCAGTGATAATGTTTTATCTCTTTTTTAAACGAGAAACGGTAAAAATCCCGGAAACTATGGATGAGAGAGACTGATTTCAGTGATATGGATATAGGAGTTAATAATTCGTATATACAGGATTTACGAGAGTTGGAAAACCCAGACAGATTAGGGAGAGCTAGCATGGCTCTGTTCGGGGTAGATCTTGTCTTACAACCTGAAAGTGTATTTTAACAAAGTTACGAAAAGAATTGATGAGGGTAGGGCAGTGGATGGTGTATACATGGTTTCAGTCAGGCGTTTGCCATTTTCCCTCAGCGGGAGAGACAAAGGGAACGGTGGCGAATTGGCTGCCTGGACTCAGAACATATTTGCGCATAGACGGCAGAGTGAGATGACTGACAAGACTTATCCGAGATGGAGATCTGCAAATTGTGATGCTCGGCAGTGATCTGTGCTGGGATGCCTGATGCTTGTGATGTATCTAAATGACATGGATGAAAATATAGGTGGGTTGGCTCGTACATTTGCGGTCGATGCCAAGAGTGATGGAGTTGCGGCCACTGTAGAAGACTGGTAAAGCACAGATGAGTTGCAGATATTAACAGCGACAGGGCAGATGGAAATTAACCCAGATAAATCTGTGATGCAGAACGCTTGTATCAAGTAAATTCATGAAACAGTACAGTGTTTGGGCAAGCTCCTGAAGAGTGTTGGTGAAAGAGCTACCTTGGGATCTGAGGTCATAGCCTCTTGAAAGTGGCTACGCAGGTCAACAAGGTGAATAAGAGACTTTTAGAATGCCTAATTTTATCCGTCGAAGCACGGATCCCAAATCAAGATATTATGTATCAAATTCTGAAAAATCTGGTCAGGCCATATGGGAACGCTGCCTGGTTCAGACAACATGTCTTGTGACGAGAAGCTGGACAGACGGTTGGTTTTCTCTGAAGCGCCGCAGGCTCAGGGGAGATTTAGGAGAGGTTTATAAGCTTATGAAAGGCATAGATAGAGAAATAGGGAGTATCTGTACCCCAGTGTCCAAATATCTAAGAGCAGAGGCTATGCATCGAAAATGAGAGGAAGTAGTTTCAAGCGGGATGTGAGGAATAGTTTTTTTTTTTCACTCTGAGACCGTGGATGCCTGGAACGCGCTGCCTGGTATTGACGTGGAGTCAAATACAGTAGACGACTTTAAGAGACGTCTGGATAGCCATTAGGATGTAAGAAGATGGAGGATATTAACATTGCCGAGGTAGGACTGATGAGTGCTTGGGTGTTCTTAACCTCTATGTTCCGAGTAATTGACAAACGATTTCCTCAGCTGAGATTTAAACGCACACACACACGCACACACACACAAAGACACGCACACACACACACACACACACACACACACACGCGCGTATATGTATATGTATCAACACGCAATGACTATCGAGGCTATCAGATGAGGAGCCCTTGAAAATCACTCCATATGTCATGGAAACACGAGGAAATCTGTCACGGTGCAGGACAATGTCGGGGTTTGAATTTTTGAGGTGTATTAACTGTTATGATGGTGGTCGTGTGAGTGCTAACGCCCCTGTATCTCCGTCCAGGTGGCAGCAGCGTGAAGAGAGCATGGCCTGGGTCACGGCGATCACTGATGGTGGATTTTGTTTCCCTGCGACTACGTTCCTTGTAGATGTATTCAATAATGAGGAAGCTTTTCCCCGTGAGGAACTGGGATGTATTCACATTACTTTAAAAACATATTTTCTTTACAGCTGGTACAGGAACCCATACACTGGTTGCATAACCGTGACCTCAGTACGGGTTCCGCTGCCGCCCCAGCAGCTTTAAATGACTCCTCACTGATCTCCTCCTGCCGCTGAATCCTGCATGCGGGACCTGTGCTGCGCCGGCCCGGACAGAGTCTCCCGCACCCACGTTCAGGTGCCTTTCTGATGAGGTGACAATCCACCTGCCAGTCTGCCGGTTTTGCCTGCTATACCCGGTGTTGCCAGTACAGTGAGGCCTGCACCTCTTCGGTGAGATCCGAATGAGTATAGGGGAACGTTTCTGCGAGTCCCTCGGCACCGTCGTGCGCAATAGTTAGAACTGCCTCTGGTCAGCAAATCTACTCCATCTTCCTGTTCCTACACTGAGAGTTTATTCCTGAAATATTTATTATACTTACAAATCGAGCGCCCCCCGAACAAATATCAGAGAATGCGATTTCACCCTAAATTAATCAGGGAACAATTTACAAAAGTAATTAACCAACCGGACAGATCTTTTAAGTGTGGAAAGACAGATGGTTAACACGAGCACATTGAACGAGTGGGACACACAGATTGTCCTTACTGAGGACACTGCAAATGATCTCAGATCTACGACCATAGCCGTTAGGCTAAGAGCCTGACCACGGTCTTTGTTGCTGGAATGAGTTGGGGTATCCCGAATGAATAATTTTGCTTTCCTGTTGCTGCGTACTTTGTGGATGTTGTCAATAATGAGGAGGGTGCTGCACATGATGGACTGCAATGCATTCCCTTCATTAAATAAATCTTTACAGCCCGGGCAGGAACCCATACCCTTGCTGTATTACCATGACCACAGTATGTGTTCCGATGCCGTTCCAGCAGCTTTAAATGAATCCCCACTGATCTCCCTCCTGGCGCTGAACCCTGCAAGCAGGACCAGTCCTGCGCCGGCCCGCACAGGGTCTCCCACACCCACGTTCAGTGTCCCAAATCGGCCTTTCTGCTGAGGTGACACTACACCTGCCGATCTGCCGGTTTCGCCTGCTGTACCCGATATTGCCAATGCGGTGCGGTCTCCACCTCTTCGGTGAGATCCGAATTTGTTTCGGGAACGTTTCTGCGAGTCCGTCGGCGCCGTCCTGCGCAACAGTTAGAACTGCCCTCTGGTCTGTATATATACTCCATCTTCCCATCCCATACTGAGAGCTTATTCTAGAAATATTTATTATATTTACAGATAGAGCGCCAACTCAACAAATGTCAATGTATAAAAAGTAACGAACCTACCGGACACGTCTTTTAGCTGTGGAAAAGCAGACGGGGAAAACGAGTGAATTGAACGAGTGGGACGTACAGATTGTCCTTACCGAGGACAAAGCAAGTGATCTCAGAACTCCGACGCTAACCGTTAGGCTGAGAGCCCGTCCACGGTCTTTGGTGCTGGAATAATATTTTTAGCGTAAACAGTTCATATTCGGTCTGTGTAGTTTGCTACCTGAGTGTATGAACATCGATTTCTCTAGCACCAGCCTCTTTGTCCCCTCTCACTATTTTCTCCTGTTCCATCCACGTTTCTGATTCCTCTCTCGTTTCTTCTTCTAAGTTCACCTACCCATCCTCTCCCCTTCCTCCCTTTCGTGTACCAGCTAGTGCCCTCTTGTTCCCACATCTACGTTCTCGTACAGTTTCCGCCGATCACCGCTCAGTTTCTTACATGATCCCGTCCGACTCTACACTGTCCATCACTTATATTCACAACACGACCCCTCCCCACGTCAGCAGGTAATCTACCTCATTGTCCCCTCAGCCGGCCCCATGACCTTTCCAATCCAGAAAAAAAGTCTCTCCAAAGTGTCAGCTGTTCATTCTCTTCATTGGAACATGACAGCACCAGAGCAGTCCCGTCGACCCACAAAGTCGCGCTGTACCAGTTAGATAAGTAACCTAATGGCTAACCAATCTTGTCTGCTTGAATTATGAGCATGTCCTTCCATTTTCCTCAGAGGCACATATCTGTCTCAGCAGCTCCCCAATGTCTCCCCTCCTTGTGTCCGCACCACCACACCAGGAAGTGCAGGCCTTGCACCCACTACTCTCTGTGTAAAGGTATTGCTCTTTAGAGTTCATTTGAAATTACCGCCCGAAGAACCTCCGGCACTTTGTGTATGTTTCAAATTAAATTTTGGGTCGTCTGCAAGATTATTAGTCAACTCATTTACATGCAACCGAGTCATTTATAGATATCACAAATCCCGGAACAGCTCACTGTCGAACTTCATCTACAGACTGTTATTTCTCCATTGTAATTACAATACGATTCCCAGGTGACACATTGAAATCTCTGCATTGTCGACTGCCATCTTCTGGTTGCATACGAATCTACTTTTCTTTTATTTTTGCATTGTGTATCAAACAGCAGAGAGGTCACACTCATAGACTTACACGCTGGGGGGATAATCCCGTATTTCTCTATCGTTTCGAAGCAACAGACACCGAACTGTCGTATTACTTTGACACAGTTGTGATTTCTGTGACCACATTTTCAACCCATCTGCACTTTTACCAGGCTCCTTCAACATCTTCAACTTCATCACTTTGTGTGTCACCTAGAGGCATATTAAGGAATCACCAGAATTTTCATGCAAGTTAAACGCCGTTACATCTCCAAAACTTGTCACATGCAGAATGGCTGCCCTCGAACCCTGAGCTCTGTCCTCTATGTCCAGGACAAACTTGAATCTATGCTATCCAATGCAGATCGGTGCTGTGGATCAGCCTACCGGAAGAGGTCAGTCCCAAAAGCTTACTTCCAGTAGGTTCCCAACTGTCAGATCTTGACTGGCGAAATGCATCACGGTCCCATCGGCCCTTCAATTTACAATGACCAATTAACCTACCAGATGATCTTGTTGTGCAGCTATAGATTGGCAGGTATGGTACTGTGGCCATCACTGAGACCTAGCTAAAGTATGCCTGTCTCTGGGAGTTGAACAACCAAGGATACACGGTGTATCGGAAGGAGAGGGGGGGTAGGCAGAGGGGGAGGCGTGGCTTTATTGGAAAAAACTGATATTAAATCCTTAGAAAGAGGTGATATAGGATCGGAAAGTGCAGAATCTTTATGGGTTGAGCTAAGAAATAGCAGGGGTAAAAGGACCCTTATGGCAGTTATTTATAGGCCTCCAAACAGCTGCAGGGATGTGGACTACAAATTACGACTGGAGATAGAAAAGGCTTGTCAGAAGGGCAGTGTTATGATAATTGTGTAGGATTTTAACATGCGAGTACACTGGGAAAATCAGGTCAGCACTGGACCTCAAGAGAGAGAATTTGTAGAATGTCTGCGAGATGGCTTTTCAGAACAGCTTGTTGTTGAGCCTACCAGGGGATCGGCTGTACTAGATTGGATATTGTGTAATGAACGGGAGGTGATTAGAGAGATTGATGTGAAGGAACCCTTAGGAAGCAGTGATCATAACATGATTGAGTTCACTTTGAAATTAGAAAAAGAGAAACCGAAATCTGATGGAGTAAAGGAAATTACAGTGGCATGAGAGAGGAACTGGCCAAAGTTGACTGGAAAGGGACACTGGCAGGAAAGACAGCAGAACAGCAATGGCTGGAGTTCATGCGAGGAATGAAGAATATGCAAGACAGGTATATTCCAAAAAAGAAGACATTTACGAGTGGAAAAATGATGCAACCATGGTTGACAAGAGAAGTCAAAGCCAAAGTTAAAACAAAGGAGAGGGCATACAAGTAACCAAAAATAGCGGGAAACAGAGTATTGGGAAGATTGTAGAACCCGACAAAAGGAAACCAAGAAGAAAATTAAGAGAGAAAAGATTAACTATGAAAGGAAGCTAGCAAATTATATCAAAGAGGATACTAAAAGCTTTTTCAAGTATATAAAGAGTAAAAGACAGGTGATAGTAGATATAGGACCAATGGAAAATGATGCTGGAGAAATTGTAATGGGAGATAAGCAGATGGCAGAGGAACTGAACGAGTATTTAGCATCATCTTCACTGAGGAAGACATGAGCAGTATACCGGACACTCAAGGGTGGCAGGGAAGAGAAGTGTGCGCAGTCACAATTACGCAGAGAAATTACTCAGGAAGCTGAATAGGCTAAAGGTAGATAAATCTTACGGACCAGATGGAATGCACCCTCGTGTTCTGAAGGAAGTAGCTGTGGAGATTCCGGAGGCATTAGCGATGATCTCTCAAAAGTCGATAGATTCTGGCATGGTTCCGGAAGACTGGAACATTGCAAATGTCACTCCGCTATTTAAGACGGGGGCAAGGAAGCAAAAATGAAATTATAGACCTGTTAGCTTGACGACGGTGCTTGGGAAGTTGTTGGAGTCGATTGTCAAGGATGAGGTTATGGTGTACCTGGAGGCATATGACAAGATAGGCAGAACTCAGCATGGATTACTTAAAGGAAAATCCTGCCTGACAAACCTATGACAATGTTTTGAGGAAATTACCAGTAGGCTAGACAAGGGAGATGCAGTGGATGTTGTATATTTGGATTTTCAAAAGGCCTTTGACAAGGTGCCACACATGAGGCTACTTAACAAGATAAGAGCCCATGGAATTATGGGAAAGTTACGTACGTGGATAGAGCGTTGGCTGATTGGCAGGAAACAGAGAGTGGGAATAAACGGATCCTATTCTGGTTGGCTGCCAGTTACCAGTGGTGTTCCACAGGGATCAGTGTTGGGGTCGCTTCTTTTTACAATGTATATCAATGATTTAATTATGGAATAGATGGTTTTGTGACTAAGTTTGCTGACGATACGAAGATAGGTGTAGGGGTTGGTAGTGCTGAGGAAACGGAGAGTCTGCAGAGAGACTTGGATAGATTGGAAGAATGGGCAGAGAAGTGGCAAATGACGTACAATGTTGGAAAGTGTATAGTTATGCCCTGTCAGAAATAAATAAACGGGCAGACTATTATTTAAATGGGGAAAGAATTCAAAGATCTGAGCTGTAACGGGACTTGGGAGACCTCGTACAGTATACCCTTAAAGATAACCTCCAGGTTGAGTCAATAGTGAAGAAGGTGAATGCAATGTTGGCAATCATTTCTAGAGGAATAGAGTATAGGAGCAGGGATGTGGTTTTGAGGCCCTGTAAGGCGCTGGTGAGACCTCACTTGAAGTAAAATGGGCAATTTTGGTCTCCTTATTTAAGAAAGGATGTGCTGACTTTGGATAGGGTACAGAGAAGATTCACTAGAACGATTCCGGGAATGAGAGGGTTAACGTATGAGGAAAGTTTGTCCGCTCTTGGACTGTATTCCTTGGAGTTTGAAAGAATGAGGGGAGACCTCATAGAAACATTTCGAATGTTAAAAGGCATGGACAGAGTGGATGTGACAAAGTTGTTTCCCATGATGGGGGAGTCCAGTACGAGAGGGCATGGCTTAAAGATTGAAAGGCGCCCTTTCCGAACAGAAATGCGAAGATTTTTTTTTAGTTAGAGGGTGGTGAATCTATGGAATTTGTTGCCACGGGCAGCAGTGGAGGTCAAGTCATTGGGTGTATTTAAGGCAGAGATTGATAGGTATATGAGTAGCCAGGGCTTCAAAGGTTATGGTGAGAAGGCGGGGGAGTGGGACTAAATAGGAGAATGGAGCAGCTCATGATACAATGGCGGAGCGGACTCGATGGGCCCAATGGCCTACTTCTGCCCCTTTGTCTTATGGTCTCATGGTATGATGAAATGGGATATCATGGGCGGTATGGGAGAAGTGTCACCGAGCATTAATGCAATCCTGACAACGGCGAGTGCACTTTGCCATGAGACGTAAGGGCGATTTCACCGTCTCCTTCAGCTGCTCCCTGAACCTGGCCTGGACCACGGCGTAAAGGGCCGTGTTGGTGCAGCAGCTGAGGAGCTGCAGCATGTAGCCCAGCTCCCGCAGAGACTCCGGGGGAATCGAGTAAATGTAAAAAATCAGGCTCTCCCATACGGAACACACCGTCAGCAGCGCCCACAGCAGGATGAAATTCCCCGACATAACCAGCAGTAACAGAAGGGATTTCCTGCGATTCTTCATCTCCGGGTCGGCGGCCGTTTCGCCAACCCGCGAACCACGGAGTCTCCTCCGGGCTCGGCTGGCTACGAAGACGTGTCTGATGGTTAAACTATTGAGCAGGAGTATCAGGACAAAGGGGAATATTGGGGTGAGGAGGAAATGAATCAGTAGAAATGTTGCCAGCTGAGAATGGGAAAATAGACGGTCACTAGTCAGGCAGATCAAGGACCTATTTAGTGATGAAAATAACTCATCCAGCATAAAGTACCAGCATATGTTCTTTAAGCAGATTAGCACAGTCACTGTCCCCAGAACCAGAGCCGCCGCTCGCCCGGTGCAGAATCTTCGTTTCAGCTCCTGAAAACAAATGGCGACAAACCGATCAAAGGTGAAGGTGACGGTGAACCAGACAGAACAGTCCGTGGCGGCGTAGAACAGGACGGCGTGGATATTACACACGCGAACACGACCTGACCAGTTGACAAACTCTATTGGCCAGTAAGTCACCGGAATCTTGCTCAATACCAGGTCGAAGAGAACGACGAGCTGATCCGCTGCTACCATGGCAACCAGGTACCTTGTGACGCCTTCGGAGAGACCGCACTTTCCCCGAGACAGGATGACGATTGTCACCACGTTCACTGTGCGGACGTAAATATAAAAGATCAACACACATTTGTATGGACACATTCTCTGAAAGCAATTATTGTAATCGATAGCACTCTCAATTGCAGAGATGAACATGGAATTCATGCAACTATGAAAGACATTATCGGAATCCATTATTAAATTGGCAGTGATTATAATGTACCTGCTGAAGTTCAGAAGGATGAGAGGAGTCTCATTGAAACTTATTGAACATTGAAAGGCCAAGATATCGTGGACGCGGAGAGGGTTGCTTCTGTCGTGGGGGAGTCAACAACCTGAAGACGAGTCTTGACAATAAAAAGACTTTCCTTTAGAATGGAAATGGGCCGTAATTTTTTCAGACCGAGACAGGTGAATGTGTGGAATTCATCGGCACAGACGGCTCTGGGGCCAGTTCATTGGAACCATTGGCAGAGGAGAGTGATCGGTGCTTGATTCATCAGGTCGCCGTTGGCTCCGGTGCTGGGCGCCAGAATGTGGTTGAGTGAGATAATGAATCTGCTACACGGATTGGCGGCGAAGGCTCTGTGCTCGGCTGGTCGAATTTAGCTTCTGAGCCTTATGAGCAAAGCAGTGACAGCAACCGATTACTGAAACGTATTCTGATCTTCTGCACCAGGAGAACGAGTTGCAAACGGGAAGTCTTCAGAGAGCAAGGAACGAATTAATGTACCAAGTATCAGGGTGACAGAAATTCAACTGCCCTGAACTGTAAAGAGGAGTGAAGGTGAGGACATAAGAACATTAATAATAGGAGCAGGAATAGTCCATCTGTTCGGACTGGCATGATCTGACAATGAAGAAGATCATGGCTGATCTGACCATGGACTCATCGCCGCATACCTCCCTTTTCCTCATAGCCCTTAATTCGTCTACTATGCAAGATCAATGGCAGCCAGTCTTAAGTATATTTATTGAAGTAGGTTCCAGTGCTGCACTGAGCAGAGAATTCCCCAGATTCACCATCCTCTGAGAGAAAAAGTTCATCCTCATCACGGTCCTAAGTTTGATCCCCAGAATCCTCAGGCGATGTCCCGTAGTTCTGTTCTCACCTACCAGTGGAGACACGTTCACCTACCAGCTGTCACGTTCGCTTATATTAATATATTAATATCCCTCCGCATGCCATCAGTTTCCTCTGCAGCCGTTGTGTCGGCGATAGATCCTGGAGGTATGATACCCACGTAACCTTAGGCTTTTTAACTGGTGAGACGTTGGAGTGTTACATCCCTCGTGGGTATCCTGTGACTGTCTGATGACCATGATGTAACTGAGTGTCTTGTGAGCAGGATGTAATGGTCTTGTGATGGTGCAGTGATGTAATTTTCCCGCCAGTGCTAGGTCATGTGATGACATGTTCTCAACAGGTATAGAACGGGAAACCCCTGCTGTTACGCAGTTTGATTTGTTGTGTAATTCGTCATTTACTCCGTTATGCTGCGTCTTCGTCTCAGGACACAGTTTCATTTTAAAGTGGAGGTTTACTTTCTTTTGTAATTCTGGTATTGGAGAGTGAGGATCTTACTAACGTACGGGAGCCTGAAGGATCAATTAAAGTTGGTGTCGTTCAGGCAGTTTTATAAACGATCTACCTCAGTGATTCTTCGTTCAGAAACAGTGACCTGCATCTGAGATATCCTGTAAGATAGGGAAGGTTTGTGCAGTGTCATTCGCCAGGACAAGGTCAGTTCATTTAAGCCAGTTTATTTCTGTCGTCGTGAATCCCGTGGACAGAATCAGCAGTATCGTCTCGTCTTCGAAGACATCCGTTTACAGAGAAGTCTCTCCTGATTGACTGCATAAATCAACTGGAATTCCGAAATAACCGTTTTAATAGTGTGTTCGAAGTTACCACTTTAAGAACTGTTCCAGAGTTGCCGTATCGCGGTTAACTTCCGGTTAAGTGAGTCGTTTGAATACTTCTCGATATTGGTGAGCAGAGTTTAATAAATGTTTGTTTGTTTGTTAATAAA
Source organism: Mobula hypostoma (assembly GCF_963921235.1). Lineage (NCBI taxonomy): Eukaryota > Metazoa > Chordata > Chondrichthyes > Myliobatiformes > Myliobatidae > Mobula > Mobula hypostoma. Next base: position 7,033,325 of record NW_026948187.1, on the reverse strand, counting down.
AAACTGACTCAATTATATTTTCTTTGTTGTTGGTCACGTGACAGGATCTATTTCTTTCTTTCTTTCTTTCTTTATTCAATTCCGCTAATACTATATTCTGCCATCGTATTTAGCTACCTAAAAGAACGAGCTCACACTGATCTATATTGTACTCCATCTGCCCCTTCTTAACGCAATTTTGCATCCTATCAATGTCCGGCTGTAAATCTGACAGCCTTCCACACTATCCACAACGCCCCCAACCTTTTTTTTCATCACCACATTTATTAACGTATCGCTGCACTTCCTCATCCATGTCATTTATAAAAATCAGGAAGATTAGGGGTGCCAGAAGAGATCCCTGAAGCAAACCGCTGGTCAACGACTTCAATGCAGAATGTCTACAATAACACTTTGCCCTCAATGGGCAAGCCATTTCCGGATCCACATAGCAATGTCCACTTGGATCACATGCCTCCTTGCTTTCACCATAAGCCTTGCATTATCAAATACACTCAGCCGATGTTTGCTGAAGCGATACCAGATGGAAATACCTGACTTGCAATTAGCTAGTCGTTAGAGCACAGGTTTGAAAGAGCAGCTGACTTATATTTTTCAGCACTAATGATGAGGATGAGACCCGACACTTACCAAGAAGAGCTACAATTGCGAGTACCGGGTAGTAAACCACTTGGAATGTCACAAGCGCAAGATAGATTCGAGAGTCAACGTCAGCAATTCGTAATATTCAACAAGACTTTGATACGCCCAGAAAATATTCTTCGCGATTCCCGTATCATTGGGCATAGCATTTCGCAGTTTATAATCCATTGCTGCGATCGTCCAGATTCCTGTTCGCGACCAGCCTCTGTCTTCTCTCTGTCTGCAGCCGCTGGTCTCTGGTAGCGCGGACTGGCGGCTCTCACTGACACTGTCGTTATGAGGGCGACATTTTAAGAGAGCCGGCAACCAGCAGCCACGCCTCCGCGGTGACGTCGACAATCCCCACAGACACTCCCTTCATTAACTTCTACGGAATGACAGGTGCAATTAACCCTTTATTTGCAGGTCGTCACAGAAGGGATCTAATAATCCCAGCAGTTGGCGGGCGAATTGTCTAACAGCGTTCAGTCACAGTGTTCGTCTCTCATGCATCTAGTTCGCCCACTACAACATCAGGCAAAGTGTTAGAGTCTTCCACAGTGAAGACCGATGCTACATATTCATATAGTTGGTCTGCCATCTCCTTGCTCCCCGTTGTTATTTCTCTTGCCTCATTTTCTAGCTGTCCTATATCCACTCACATTTCTCCTTTATTTTTATATACTTGAAAACGTTGCACTGTCCACTGTGATATTTTTGTTTGCTTGTTTTCATATTTCATCTATTTTCCTTCCAATGATTCTTTTAATTACTTGCTGTACGATTTAAATTGCTTCCCAATCGTTTGACCTCCCCTTCATTTTTGCTCTGCTGTTTGCCCTCCCTATTGCTTTTACAGTACTTTTGACGTCCCTTGTCAACTCCGATCATACTATTTTGCTATTTGAGTTTTTTTTTTGGAATAGATCTATTCTGCACGTTGCTCGCTTTTACCAGGAGCTCACGCCATTTCTGCCCTACAAACAACACCGACAGCATCTCCTTCAAACTTACTTCGGCTAAGTCTTTCCCATACCATTGTAATTTCCCCTACTGCACTGAAATACTGCTTCCTCAGACTTTAACTTCTCCCTCTCATATGTCAAGTTGAACTCAATCATATTGTGACCACTGCTTCCGAAGGCTTATTTCACCATCAGCTCCCGAATTATTTCCGATTCATTTCATAACACCCAATCCAGTATAGCTGATCACCATGTCGGCCGAATGACAAACTGCAGAAGCAAGCCAACCCAATCGAACTGCAAGTGGACAAATCCTCTGGCTATCGAAACATTGCCCTCCAGGCACACATTTTCTAATCTACTGTCGGGATGACTGTATATATCTCCCATGAGGATTCTGTTACCCTGGCAGTTTCTGAACTCAACAGACAAGAATTCGACAGCTTATGATCCCATGCCACATTTTCTACTGAGCAGGTGCCATTATTTTCTTCACAGCCAAGCCACCCACTCTGCCGACCTCCCTGTCCCTCCGCTACAACCTAAAGCCTCGGACATTCAGTTCCGAAATTCAACCACCGTTCATCCACGATTCAGTGATGGACACAACATCACACAATCTGAGAATCTGTAACGGTTTAACAAGAGCATCCGCTTTATACCTTAACCTGGAGTTTCAGGTCGGTGATATTCGGTCTTTACGGTAGCAGGAAGTGTTACCGCTCATTTGCAGGTGCCAGTTATCTGTGTGAACGACACGAGAGGGAAGAGGTATAAACAGACAGTTCAGAACACTCTGAGGTTGTTCCCATAAGTAACAGGTGTACAGACCTGGATATTGTTGGTGGGACTACCGACCATGGGACTGCCGCAGGGGCCAGTACTCCGGGACCGACTCCAACGCAGTGGCTCAGAATGGAAGGGCGAGAGGAGGAGTAACAGGAGATTGATCAGTTGGAGGACGGGAGAGAATGTTCAGTGGACCCACCTAGATGGTCGTGAAAAAGGCCAGAATATGTGGCAACAGGATACTGACCCTCTGCAGAGTTGGGTTCACTAAAATGTCACAACACTTTTGTCTCATTATCGTAGTACCCTGCAATCATATCCGTCGCCTCCTGATCTTGTCCTATTGTGTATCAGCTTCTGCGGTGAATGCAGATGTGAGGTAATCATGAAGGATTTTCCGAACTTCTTGTCTGCAGGTACCCTCATTTCTTCTTGAAAAGGCCCACTATTTTCATCGTTCCCCAGTTGCTCCTCAAATACCTTCTCAATATTGCTAGTGGGGTACCGCAAGGCTCAGTGCTGGGACCCCAGTATTAATGACTTGGATGAGGGAATTAAATGCAGCATCTCCAAGTTTGCGGATGACACGAAGCTGGGTGGCAGTGTTAGCAGTGAGGAGGATGCTAAGAGGATGCAAGGTGACTTGGATAGGTTGGGTGAGTGGGCAAACTCATGGCAGATGCAATTTAATGTGGATAAATGTGAAGTTATCCACTTTGGTGGCAAAAATAGGAAAACAGATTATTATCTGAATGGTGGCCGATTATGAAAAGGGGAGGTGCAACGAGACCTGGGTGTCATTATACAGCAGTCATTGAAAGTGGGCATGCAGGTCGAGCAGGCGGTGAAAAAAGCGAATGGTATGCTGGCATTTGTAGCGAGAGGATTCGAGTACAGGAGCAGGGAGGTACTACTGCAGTTGTACAAGGCCTTGGTGAGACCACACCTGGAGTATTGTGTGCAGTTTTGGTCCCCTAATCTGAGGAAAGGCATTCTTGCCATAGAGGGAGTACAAAGAAGGTTCACCAGATTGATTCCTGGGATGGCAGGACTTTCATATAAAGAAAGACTGGATGAACTGGGCTTGTACTCGTTGGAATTTAGAAGATTGAGGGGGGATCTCATTGAAACGTATAAGATCCTAAAGGGATTGGACAGGCTAGATGCAGGAAGATTGTTCTCGATGTTGGGGAAGTCCAGAACGAGGGGTCACAGTTTGAGGATAGAGGGGAAGCCTTTTAGGACCGAGATTAGGAAAAACCTCTTCACACAGAGAGTGGTGAATCTGTGGAATTCTCTGCCACAGGAAACTGTTGAGGCCAGTTCATTGGCTATGTTGAAGAGGGGGTTAGATATGGCCCTTGTGGCTACAGGGGTCAGGGGGTATGGAGGGAAGGCTGGGGCGGGGCTCTGAGTTGGATGATCGGCCATGATCATAATAAATGGCGGTGCAGTCTCTAAGGGCCGAATGGCCTACTCCTGCACCTATTTTCTAGGTTTCTATGTTTCTATGTTTCAACATTTCTGCTTTCTTTAATAACCTCCGCATTTCAGACTCGAATTAAGATGACTAAACAGTAAACATCATTTCTTTTCTCCGGTCGATACTTACAATGTTTCGCATCATTTAGGTTTTCGAGCCTCGCCTTGTCCTGCTTGGTACTTAGCTTCAACCTCATAAAAAATGCTGATACTGAGATCTAAATTATAACATATCCACTTCTGAGGTGTGGACTTAGCCACGGCGGCGATTCTTAATAAAAGTTCCCCAGTTCCTTCCCAATGCAATTGTATTCAGGATTCTGCAGTCTGAACACTGCCCCGTGAAGACAAGCCTGATCATAACCGATAACGACCTTAAGACATCTCCAATTACGGGCACTGTTCACAAAATGCTCTCCATCTAATTACTGACTATTTGGTCGGACTAACTGCATATATTTTTCTTATCCAGTCTTGGGGACACAAAGAATGCAACAATTGAAACATATTGTCCCTTATTTACGACCAGAGGTGGAAATGGGGACTAAGAAATGACGTATGAACTTAACGGGTTGTTGGCAAATGCGTCTGCTCTGGAAGACAGTATCAGTACGTCAGCCTCCAGAAAGGATAAGCGGCCGGGAGTGAATCACGTTGTTATTACAAATGAAAAAGTGCTGGGCAACCACAAAGCTCTTAAGGTGAAAAATGTTAACTGGGCCAGATAGACTACACCTAGAGATCTGAGAGAGACTGCAGAAGTGATAATAGATATAATGTTCATCTTCTCTCACGAATCACTTGATTTTGCCATGTCCAGCAGTGCTGAAAGATTACAAACTTCACACCACTCTTTACGAAGGGAGGAAGGCAAAATAGACCGTAATGAAGCTGTGTAAACCTCCCGTTAAGTTCGTGCAGAGACGGACCTGGAGAAGTTTGCGGCTCGTGTGAGTCCGAGGAAGTTCCGGCTAATCATGCATGCGTGTTAAGTTGGGTGAATTTTCACACTTCGGAAGAAGTGCTCGTGCCAGAGGTCCCGGGTGGAAAACCCGGAAGTGCCCCCACAAATTTAACGCACAGAGCTAACGACTCGTGTTTATTGAGGGGTAACCACGTCACTACTCATTGATCTCAAACACCACACAAGGAAGTGCAACCCCTGCACTCTCTGTTTAAAGGTCTTTCCCTTTAATGTTATTTAAAATTACCACGCGAAAATTCCACGTCACGTTGTGTATGTTTCTAAGTAAATGATTCTGGTGTCCTCTGCAAGAATCTTAACCGGTCCATTTTCATACATCTGAGCTTCCACTGGCCCTAATCATGGGACAATTTTCAATGACCCATCAAGCTATTAGCATTTGGACTGTGTGAGGAATCCAAAGACCATAAGAACACCGGATGATCAAACAGAGAAGGGAAAAAGGACAAACTCCGGGGGACGGAACAAAGATGTCGGTCGATGTTTCGGAGAGGTTACGTTCTAAGCAGTATCTCAGGTGGAATACTCCACTGCAAGACAAAATTCCTGAAGGGTCAGCAGGAAAAAGCTCTGATGTATCCATGCCAATTGAAGGAGTTTCTGTTCGAGCCATACTTCTGGGAGCTCCCACATTTCGTGCCGAACCTCAATAAACAAATAGACATCCGATGTCTTTTCCTCAGCAATCACCTTCCCCACATACCCAATATACTCAGCCCAATTCGATAGTTCGGACTACCGCTGCACAAAGTGTCCAAGATTTCGTTTTTATTTTCCAGAAGACATTACGATGGCAATTCCTGCTTGACACGTACGAAAGACGATTGGACGAGTGGTTTACGAGTGCCAGTTACTGAATTAGCCTTGAGGTGAGAGACAGATTCCAAAGAACTCCGGATCAAGTGCAGATTTGCAAACTATCTGCGGTAACTAGTCTTCCCGAACCAGGTCAACGGTTGCGGATCTTGAAAGCAAAATCTCTCGCCATCGGAAAGTTATGGAGCTGCATCGGGCGTACCTGATGGTGCTCGTGAATAGAAAGAGGGATCAAATCGGGACTGCCAACAGGCCTAATGGAACTGCACATGCCACTGAAGATACGGGATATGTTGTGGAGGTAGGGAAGAAGCGTCACCAAGGATTAATGCGGTCCTGACAACGCCGAGTGAACTTTGACAGGAGTCTTAAGGGATATTTAACCGTCTCCTTCAGCTGAACCCTGAACCTGGCCTGGACCACGGCGTAAAGGGCCGTGTTGGTGCAGCAACTCAGCAGTTGCAGCGTGTAGCCCAGTTCCCGCAGGGAATTCGGGGGTATCACGTATAAGGAATAATACAGGCTATCCCATACGGAATACACCGTCAGCAGCGCCCACAGCAGGATGAAATTCCCCGACATCACCAGCAGTAACAGGAGGGATTTCCGGCGGTTCTTCATCTCCGGGTCGGCGGGCGTCTCGCCATCGCGCCAACCACGGAGTCTCCTCCGGGATCGGCTCGCTACTAAGACGTGCCTGATGGTTAAACTGTTCAACAGGAGAATCAAGACAAAGGGCAATGTAGGGGTGAGGAGGAAATGAATCAGTTCAAATGTTGCCTCCTGAGATTGGGAAAAGAAACCATGTCCACTCAGACAGAGTAAGGACGTAATTGACATCGAATATGTCCCTTCGAGCATAAAGTACCAGAGTATGTTCTTTACGCAGCTCAGCACAGTCACTGTCCAGAGAACCAGAGCCGCCGATCTCCCGGTGCAGTATTTTCGTTTCAGCTTCTGAAAACAAATGGCGACAAACCGATCAAAGGTGAAAGAGACGGTGAACCAGACAGAACAGTCCGTGGCGGCGTAGAGCAGGGCGGCGTGTATATTACACACCGGAAAGCGATTCGACCAGAAGAAAACCTCCAATGGGATTTCTCGTTGGAATTTAGAAGATTGAGGGGGGATCTGATTGAAACGTATAAGATCCTAAAGGGATTGGACAGGCTAGATGCGGGAAGATTGTTCCCGATGTTGGGGAGGTCTAGAACGAGGGGTCACAGTTTGAGGATAGAGGGGAAGCCTTTTAGGACCGAGGTTAGGAAAAACTTCTTCACACAGAGAGTGGTGAATCTGTGGAATTCTCTGCCACAGCAAACTGTTGAGGCCAGTTCATTAGCTATGTTTAAAAGGAAGTTAGATATGGCCCTTGTGGCTACAGGGGTCAGGGGGTATGGAGGGAAGGCTGGGTTCTGAGTTGGATGATCAGCCATGATCATAATAAATGGCGGTGCAGGCTCGAAGGGCCGAATGGCCTACTCCTGCACCTATTTTCTATGTTTCTATGTTTCTATGTAAGTCATCGGGATTTTGCTCAATACCAGATCGAAGAGAACGACGAGATGATCCGCTGCTACCATGGCAACCAGGTACCTTGTGACGCCTTCGGAGAGACCGCACTTTCCCCGAGACAGGATGACGATTGTCACCACGTTCACTGTGTGGACGGAAATATAAAAGATTAACACACATTTCTAATGACACATTCTCTGAAAATAATATTTAAATCGATAGCACTTCCGAGAGCCACAGATGGGTTGGAATTTATGAATCCACTAAGCAGAATATCGGGAGCTATTATTAAATTGGAAGACATCGCCTTGGAACAGAGATGGGGAGAAAATTCTCGACCCAGAAGCTGGTGAATGTGTGGAGTTCATCGCGACAGACGGCTATGGGGGCCAGTTAATTAGAACCATTTGCAGAGGGGAGGATGGGCTATTGATTCATCGAGACGCCGACGACTACGGGACTGGGCGCCAGAATGTGGTTGCGAAGGATAATAAATCAGATATATTGGAATGGGGGAGAAGGCTCGGTGCTCGAATGACCGAATTCAGCTCCCAAGCCTTCTGGACTAATCAGTGATATCAACTGATGTCTGGAATGTATTCTGAACTTCGGCATCAGAAGAAGGTGTTACAGATGGGAGGTGTTAAGAGAATAATGAACTGATTAATGTACCAGGGATCACGGTGACAGAAATTCAACTCCCCCCACTTGTTTACACCGGAGAAAATGAGAACATAAGAATAATATTAATAGGAGCAGGAATAGTACATCTGTTCGGACTGGCATGCTCCAGCAGTGAAGCTGATCATGGCGGATCTGACCATGGATTCATCGCCGCTGAACTAACTGATCCTCATAACGCTTAATTCGTCTCCTATGCAAAAGCTCTGGCAGCCAGTCTAAAGTATGTTTATTCATGCATCCTCCCCTACTTCACTGAGCAGAGAATTCCACAGATTCACCGGTATCTGACAGAAGAAGTTCCTCTTTATCATGGTCCTAAATTTACTCCCCAGAATCCTCATGCTATGTCCCGTAGCTGTAGACTCACCTTCCGGTGGAAACAACTTTCCTGCCACCATCACATCTATCCCTTCCAGAATTTTATATGTTTCCGGAAGATTTCCTCTCATCCTTCTGTGTTCCCGCCAGTATGATCCCAGTCGACTCTGTTTCCCCTCATAGTTGAATCAACTCATTTCCGCCTACACAGCCGGTTTTCCTTCCTCAAGTCGGGAGACCAGAGCTGCACAGTTTTCCAGATGCCGTCTCAGCAGTACCTTGTGCAGTTGCAGCATAACGTCCGTGCTCTTAAATTCAATCCTTCTGGCAACAAAGGCGAACATCCCATTTGCCTCCTTGATAGCCTGCTGCACCTGTAAAATGACCTTTTGTGAATCAATCACAAGCAAACCAAACTCCCTCTGCAATCGGTTACCACTTAAATAATATTCGGTACTTCTATCTGCCCTCCAGAAGTGGATGACCTCGCATTTCGGAACTTTACACTGCATCTGCCAGGCGCTGGTATGTGCACTGAACACATTAATATCCCTCTGCATGCTGTCAGTTTCCTCTGCACTCTTTGAGTCGGCGATAAATCACGGCAGTGATGATGCCCACGTGACCCCAGGTTTTCTTTAACCCTTAAGTCATAGGAGCTACTTATTTATTACTTTAATTCCGTTAATCCTATATTCTGCCATCATATTTGACCTACTGAAATGAATGGCCTTACACTTATCTGTGTTGAACTCCATCTTCCTCTTCTCAGCGTAGTTTTGCATCCTATCAATATCCCGCTGTAACCTCTGACACCCCTCCACACGATCCAGAACACCTCCAACCTTTGTATCATCAGCAAATTCACTAACCCATCGCTCCACTTCCTCATCCAGGTTATATATAAAAATCACGAAGGGTAGGGGTTCCAGAACAGATCCCCGAGGCAAACCACTGGTCACCGACCGCAATGCAGAATATGACCGTCTACAACAACACTTTGCCCTCAATGGGCAAGCCATTTCTGGATCCACACAGCAATGTTCCCTTGGATCACATGCCTCCTTGCTTTCACCATAAGCCTTGCATTATCAAATACACTCAGCCGATGTTTGCTGAAGCGACACCGGTTGGAAAGACCGGCCTTGCAATTAACGAGTCGTTAGAGGACAGGTATGAAAGAGGGGCTGAGTTATATTTTTCAACGTTAATCATGAGGACGAGACCGGACACTTACGAAGAAGAGCTACAATTGCGAGTACCGGGTAGTAAACCACTTGGAATGTCACAAGCGCAAGTTCGACTAGAGAGTCCAACGTCAGCAATTCGTAATGTTCAAGAAGATATTGATACGCCCAGAACATATGCTTCGCGATTCCCGTATCATTGGGCATAGCATTTGGGAGATTATAATCCATTGCTGCGATCGTCCAGATTCCTGTTCGCGACCAGCCTCTGTCTTCTCTCTGTCAGCAGCCGCTGGTCTCTGATAGCGCGGACTGGCGGCTCTCACTGACACTGTCGTTATGAGGGCGACATTTTAAGAGACCGGGCAACCAGCAGCCACGCCTCCGCGGTGACGTCGACGATCCCCACAGACACTCCCTTCATTAACTTCTACGGAATGACAGGTGCAATTAACCCTTTATTTGCAGGCCGTCAAAGAGGCGATACAAAAGGACACTCGAGTTGTAAATAATAATCCCAGCAGTCGGCTAACCACGGATGCGTGCCGTGTCCGTAAAAGGACACAAAATCGAGACATTTACTGTCACAGTGCAAGACACTGATATACAACCAGTCTGGAAATGAAGGTACACGCAGCAAACAAAAATTAATACGCAAACTCTAATAATAATATAAACAGATTACAAATAATTATTGCATTGTTAGTTCTTAAAATATAGTTGCACATGTAGATTGAAAATGATATCGAATTAGATAATTCCAAAATAATGATTTTTAGAAACAGAGTTTTTACCAGCGGCCAATCGGGTCTTCGGGTGATTTGGGAAGAGAGGACTTCAGTCAGCACGGGTATAAAAGTCGACGAAAACACGAAGAATTCTGCAGATGCTGGAAATTCAAGCAACACACATCAAAGTTGCTGGTGAACGCAGCAGGCCAGGCAGCATCTCTTGGAAGAGCAACAGTCGACGTTTCGGACCGATGCTGTCTGGCCTGCGGCGTTCACCAGCAACTTTGATGTGTGTTGCTTATAAAAGTCGACAGCGGGTCCTTACACTCAAAAGTTGCTTTGACCAACGAGTAGGCGGCTTTTGTGGTTGATCTGCAAGAGAAAGGCAGGGGCAAATGTCGTAGCCGTCGTATGAATGGACCGTCAAGCTCCTGTTTGCCGAGGCATCAGCTCAGGAAGGTTTCAGGAAAAGTAGGCAAAGAAGAGAAAAGCACGTTGCTAAGACTTTTTTCTTTCCTTTCCTTCTTTCCATCTCATCAGATAGGACAATGAGCTTCCGAGCAGGATAGTTAAATGCTCCTCTTGCGGAATCTGGGATGGCATAGAGAATTCTAGTAACCTAGTGGACGGCGAGAGTTGCGAGAGCTGCGTTCAGATGCAGCTTCTGACAATCCGCGTTAAAGAGCTGGAGGTGGAACCGGACGAGCTCCAGAACATTCGCGAGGCTGAAGTGGTGATGGGCAGGACACATAGAGAGGGAGTTATACTCTGGGCGAGGGCACAGGGCACAGGAGACTGTGGCCATCTCCTTCAACATTTCCGATATTGACACGGAGTTTAGGGGGCGGGAGAATCGTCTGACAGTGTTTAGTCTCAGTGTTCCTCTGTCCTGCACTTAGTTTGCCTCTGTGATTCAGAGGGGAAGTGGGCGTTGAGCGGTGTCTGTGTGTGGGGGGTCAGGGTGGGGGTGGGGGGGCGGCAGCGTAAAGGTCATGATGTGGTGCTGGGATACTCGATAGTGGTACGGACAGGGGCTCTGTCGGCGACAACATCAGCGATATATCGGATCTACTCCTCAGCGTTCTTAACTGGGTGTGTGAGCAGCTAGAAATCGTGACTAATTGAGTATCCAATGACATGGGTACGATGAGCGACGAAGTATTGTACGGCCAGTTCCCGGAGTTAAGAGCTAAGTAAAAAGGCAAGACCCGCCTGGATTTACTGCCCGTGCTCCGGTGCTCCGGGCTTGAGAGGCCGGAAGCAGGAAGACTATACAGATTAATAAGTTCTAGAAGATTTGCTTTTATATCGCATTTTTCTGGTAATGGATGATAACTTTGCATTTGACTTCCCCACCGTTGTGCAAATTTTCCTGCAGGAAATCTACCCAAACGGCTCTGCACCTCTGCTTGTTTCCATATTCTCTCCAGTGTTAAAATAGTCCAGGCCAGTACAGAGTTTGTACAGTTTATTACATGGCGTAGGAGTTGTTTTTATATACCAATCCTCTGAAAATGGATTGGAACATGCATTTGGCTCCGTCACTACTGACTCAATCTGCAGATTTTCCTGTGTCTCTGCAACACTGATTTTTCCGATTCAAGTGTTCCTCCCATTTACGAAATAGTCCAGGCCTTTATTACCTCTGCCAATGTGTAAGACTGGGCACTTTCCTACATTATATTACTTCATAGTTATTTGCCTCTTCACCAGTCTGTCTAGTGCCTTCTGCAAGCACCATGCTTCCTTAACTCTACCTACCCTTCCATCTAACCTCCCATGGCTCTCAAACCCTGCCACAAATCAATCAAATTCATCATTCAAATCATTGACTGACAACGAGAAAAGAAGCGGTCCCAACACCGATCGCTGCGGAACTCCACCGCTAACCGCCGTTCAATCAGTGAAGGGCCTACGCAGTGATTGGCTGAGTCTGGACATGAGGTTTCACCAGCTGCTGAGAAACAGGAAGGACAGAACAACTTACAATAAATACAAGAGTCAGATTGCAACAAATTATATGACTACTGAGCGGTAATTACAGATGGGTTGATCCCTAATATCCGTCCGGATTTAGTAACACAGGATAGATAAAGAACAGCAACTTATTCAATAGATAATGCTTTTGCGGGCATACAAAACCTACATAAATCAATGCTTGACAAACACTTTTATCTGCTGAATTAATCCTTACGTACTGTTCTTATTCGATACCTTCACAGTATTGTCTGTGTCAAGTTTGCCCCGGAGCAATACTCCCCTCATAACAAGGGTCTATAACAAATTTTGAAGCAAAAATATTTTCAGAATATATAAATAGCCTATCTGCCATTAATAAATGGGTGATTCATTCTTAATTAATGTTTTGGAGAGCAGGGAGAGTGTATTCGTTTTAGAGAAAAAAACCTGAATTAGGAATCCTGAACGCTGATTCAATCCTTGATTGAAGGGGAAAAAGCTCAGAGAAGTCCAGTTGCGCCGTTGTCAAGAAGGCACCGTTACTTCTTTAGTTCCTGAGAAGGACAAGGAAATTCGCCAGGTGCCCATTGACTCTCCCCATGATTTATAACTTCCTGTCCTTTCATAACCAGCCGGTGATTATTGACTCCGCCGTTTATCATCTTGCAGACACTTTCTCTGGGTAACTGGCAATCGGTTCATAGCTGTGGAGACACAGTGAAACAATATGGAGATGACATTTTTTTCTTTCTCCCTCTATTGTGCAGGCCAGCATGCCAGAATTGTACGTTTTTTTTTCAAGATATTGAATTCGCAGTAAATAAATCTAGATTGCATACTATACTGTTACATAGAATATAACCAGGTGATGAAACAGATTGAAACCAGTCTGCTTGTCCTGATGTTTTAAGCGGAGGATGCAAGGTTGTTGATGAGAAAGGGTTACAAAAATTACGGATAGAAGGAAGAGAATGGGGTTAAGAAAGGATAATAGGTCAGTCATCGTGCCAGGAAGAGCTTCCAGTGCCGTTATTTCAATCTGGAAAGTGTCTTATTAACGAGAGAGTTAAGACGAGAGGGGTCTTCTTACTCTTGCCGATTAAGTGCCTATGTGTGCACGGTCTTACATCAATTCTGTCACGGTTATTATTCTATTAAGAATTTATTGAGTATCCAAGCAAGAAGATGCATCTCGTGATATATAGAAACGTATATGTAGTGATTCCACCCTTTTTGGTTCTGCTGCTGTGTAATTTACAGTCCTGGTACAAAGCTCCATTCGATAAGATTAAGTCAGATTGGGAAAAGGAGTTGGGCTTTATTATTTCGGCGGATGAGTGGGCGCATATTTTGCAACTAGTCAATACTTTATTTATCTGTTCCAAACATTCCCTAATTCAATTTAAAGTTGTTCAGAGAGCACATATGTCTAAAAATAAATTAGCTCGTTTTTATTCTCATATTAGCCCGCTTTGTGACAGATGTCATGGGGAGATAGCCTCCTTAACTCATATAGTTTCGTCCTGTCCTACTTTGGAAACTTTTTGGCAAGACATTTTTAATATTATTTCAAAGGTATTGAATATAGATATTTCTCCCCATCCTATTACCGCTATCTTTGGATTACCTAAAATTTCCAGTAAACTTTCCCCTTCAGCCCTTAGAATGATTGCATTTCTAACTTTAATGGCAGAAGGATGTATTTTACAACATTGGAAGGAGATTAATGCCCCAACTACGTTCTTTTGGTTTTCTCAGACGAAACTATGTTTAAATTTGGAGAAAATTAGAAGTAATCTTTGTGATGCTTCAGTTAAATTTGAACAGACCTGGAGACCTTTTATTCAACATTTTCCCTTAATGTAATTTTTTTTTCTCTTTGCCCATATTTACATTCCCTTCTTGCTTTTTTAACAGTTTTTAATGGAGGTCAGGTTTAAGGACGTGATTGTTCTAAGTTGTTTAAGTCTACTTGTTACGTAGTTAGCACGTTGCTTTGCTTTGCTTTTTAGATTGGTTGCATGGTGGGTTTTCTGGTTTTTTTTTGTTTTTTCTTCTTCTCTGTACTGATATGTTTGGAAAATTAGTATACTATTATATTACCTTGTTATTTTATATCTAAACTGCACTGTTTGCACTAACATTTTTGTGTATTAATACCTCTTGCAAATTTGTATTGCGACAGTGTATTAGTGTCTACATGCTTTACTTTTTGTGTTCTAATTTAATAAAAAGATTTAAAAAGAAAGACTTTAATTTTCCCTATCATCTTTGAAGTTGAACTGAATTAAATTGTGATCACTGCTTCCTAATAGTTCGTTTACCTTAAGCTCCCTAATAATTTCCAATTCATTTCGTAGCACCCAATGCGTAAGAGCTGATCCAAAATTCAGCTGAAGGACGAACTGTAAAAATAAGCCAAGCCAATCGAGCTGCATGTTGAAAAATGCCGTAACTATCATAATATTGTCCTTTCGGCACACATTTTTCCGTTGAAATCTGTGGTCTGTATTCCAGCTACTATCGGGAGTCCTGTATATAATTCCTATGAGGGTCCTTTTACCCTGTCACTTTCTTAACACAACCCACAATGATTGCACAGCTGACGATCCTATGTCACATCTCACTGGTGAGCTGATTCCATTCTCCACCTGCACAGCCACGCTAGCCACTCTGCAAACCTTCCTGTCCCTCCGATACAACGTGTAGCCTTGGGCATTCAGTCCGGAAATGCGACCAACATTCAGCCACAATTCGGAGATCGCCACTGCTTCCTACAATCTGACAATCTGTAACGGTGCAAGAAGATAATCCTTTTTATGTTTAATCAGGAGTGGCAGGTTTGTGACATTCGGCTCTTTACGGGAGAATGACGTGTAACTGCTCAGTTGCAGAAGGCTGGTAATTGTGTGAACGACAGGAGAGGGAAGAAGAGGAGTATACAACCACTCTGTGGTCGTTCCCATCAAGAACAGGTGTACCGACTTGGACATCGTTGGCGGGACTAACGCCTATGAGACTGCCGCAGCGGCCAGGTCTACGGCACTGACTCTAACGCGGTGGCTCAGAATGGAAGAAAGAGAGGAGGAGTTACAGGGGATTGAATAGTTGGAGGAGTTAACAGGAGGTTCAGTGGAGACACGAAGATGGTGGAGAAAAAGACCAGAATATGGGGTAGCGGGACACTGACACAATGCAGAGTTGGGTTCACTAAAATATCTGAACACTTTTGTCACAATATCATCGTACCCTACAATAAGATCCTTCGCCTCCATATATTGTCCTACAGTGTATCAGCTTCCCTGGTGAACGCCGATGTATGGATTTTTGTCAAGGATTTTCTGAACTTCTTGTCTCCATATACCCTGCTTTCTTCCTTAAGAAGGTCCACCATTCTCCGCGCTCCACATTAGCGCCTCTTAGAACTTCTCAATATCGCTTGGTTCAACATTCGCGCTTTGTTTAATAACCTCCGCATTTCAGGCTCGATATAGGATGAATAAATATCAAACATCATTTATATTCTCCTGTCCATATCCACAATTCTACGAAATATTTTGCTTCTCGAACACTGCCTTGTCTTGCTTTATACAGTACTTATCTTCAATCTCAGATAAAAAAAATGCTGTTACTGAGATCGATATTGTAAGATATCCTATGCCATTTGTGAATTTAGACCCGACGGGATTATTAACGAACGTTCACCAGTTCCTGCTCAAAGCAATCCTATTCGGCATTCGGCCGACTGAGCGCTCTCCCGTGAAGACCAGCCTGACCATAACTTATCATGTCTTTAACACTTCTGCGGTTATGTGTGTTGTCCCAAAACGGTCCCAGTCAAATTATTGTTAATTTGGTCGTTATAAATCCATACATTTTTTTTTTATCCAGACTTGGGGGCAGAGGGAATATAACAATTGTAAACTAATGTTCTTTATTTACGGCTATAATGAACTATGAACTCAACGGTTTATTTGCATATGTGTTTGCTGTGGAAGGCGATGTCAGTGTCCCAAACCGGCCTTTCTGCTGAGGTGCCAGTCTCCCGGGTTCGTCTGTGAAGTGCGGTCTCCACCTCTCCCGTGAGATCCGAATGAGTTTCGGGAACGTTTCTGCGAGTCCTTCGCAACGTCCTGCGCGACAGTTAGAACTCCCCTCTGGTCAGCAAATCTACTCCATCTTCCCATTCCTATTCTGAGAGTTTATTCTTGAAATATTTATTGTATTTACTGATAGAGCGCCGCCCCAACTAAAGTTAGAGAATACGATTTAACCCTAAACAAATCGGGGGACAATTTATAAAATGTCAGCTGTTCATTCTCTTCCCTGGAACTCTGCAGCACCAGAAGAGTTCTGTCGACACACAAAGTCGCACTGAACCAGTTAAATTAGTAACGTCATGGCTAACTAATCTTCTCTGCTTCCATTATGAGCGTGTCCTTGCATTTTCCTCAGAGACACATGTCTGTCTCATCAGCTCTTCAAGGTCACACCTCCCTGTGTCCCTACCACTACACAGGGAAGTGCATCCCATGCACCCACGACTCTCTGTGTAATGGTATTGCTCTTTAATGTTCATTTGAAATTACTGCCCGAAGACCCTCCGTTACTCTGTTCATGTCTCAAAGTAAATGTCTTAGTGTCGTCCCCCTCCCCCTCCCACTTTCAAATCACTAAATAGCTCTTCTTCCAGTTAGCCCTGACGAAGGGTCTCGGCCCGAAATGTCGACTGTACCTCTCCCTAGAGATGCTGCCTGGCCTGCTGCGTTCACCGGCAACTTTGATGTTTGTTGCTACCATCACCCTTTTTGTTCCCTACAAGCATATTTATGAATCATCCCCCTTTTCATCCCAGTTAAACGCCGGTACATCTCCAACACTTGTCACATGCAGAATGGCTGCCCTCCAGCACTTCACTCTGTCATCTATCTACTGGACAAATTTGAATCCGTGCAATCTAATGCAGCTCGGTCTGATTGATTAAACAAACGGAACAGGTCAGTCTCAAAAGTCTTACTTCCAGTAGGTTTCCAACCGTTGGGGCTTGGCTGGCGCAATGCATCACGGTCCCAGCGTCCTTCAATTTACAATGACCAATAAACCAAACAGAGGAAATGGGATATATTGCGGTGGTATGGGAGAAGCGTCACCGAGGATTAATGCAATCCTGACAACGCCGAGTGAACTTTGCTATGAGACTTAAGGGCGATTTCACCGTCTCCTTCAGCTGCACCCTGAACCTGGCCTGGACCACGGCGTAAAGGGCCGTGTTGGTGCAGCAGCTCAGGAGCTGCAACATGAAGCCCAGCTCCCGCAGAGAATTCGGGGGCATCATGTAAAAGTAGAAATATAGGCTATCCATTAAGGAATACGCCGTCAGCGGCCCCCACAGCAGGATGAAATTCCCCGACATCACCAGCAGTAACAGCAGCGATTGTCTGCGGTTCCTCATCTCCGGGTCGGCGGGACTCTCACAACCGGGAGAACCACGGAGTCTCCTCCGGGCTCGGCTGGCCACCAAGACGTGCCTGATGGTTAAACTGTTGAGCAGGAGAATCAGGACGAAGGGCAATATTGGGGTGAAGAGGCAGTGAATCAATAGAAATGCTGCCTGCTGATATGCGTTAAATAAACGGTGACTAGGCACACAGAGCAAGGACGTAATAAATGCCGAATACGACCTATCGAATAGAAAGTACCAGAGTATATTCTTTACGCAGCTCAGCAGTATCACTGTTCCCAGAACCAGAGCCGCCGCTCTGCCGGTGCAGTATATCCGTTTCAGCTTCTGATAACAAATGGAGACAAGTCGATCAAAGGTGAAGGTGACGGTGAACCAGACTGAACAGTCGGTGGCGGCGTAGAACAGGACGGCGTGGATATTACACACAGGAACACGACCTGACCAGTTGACAAACCGTATTGGCCAATAAGTCACCGGAATCTTGCTCAATACCAGATCGAAGAAAACGACGAGCTGATCCGCTGCTACCATGGCAACCAGGTATCTTGCGACGCCTTTTGAGAGACCGCACGTTCCCCGAGACAGGATGACGATCGTCACCGCGTTCACTGTGCGGAGAGAAATAACGACCATTAACACACATTTGGGTGGAGACATTCTCTGAAAACAATTACTTTAACCGATACCACTTCCAAGAGTAGACATGAACATGGAATTAATACATCTACTAAGGGGATTATCTGGAACCATTATTAAATCAGTAGTGATTATAATGTACCTGCTGAAGTTCAGAAGAATGAGAGGAATCGCATTGAAACTTATGGAAATTGAAAGGCCTAGATATCGTGGACGTGGAGAGGGTTGCTTCTGTAGTGGGCGCATCTGCAACCTGAGGACGAGGCTTCACAATAGAAAGACATCCGTATAGAACACAGATGGATAGATATTCCTTCAGACCCTTTCTTTCCCTACCATTTGCCTTCCAGATAGTCTGCTGCACTTGCAAACTACCTTTTGTGATTCAAGCACAAGCACTCCAAAGAGCATCAGCCCAGCAACATGCAGCAATCGTTTACCTCTTAAATAACATTCTTTTCTTACATTTTCCCTTCCCAAGTGGATGACCTCGCATTTAACAACTTTGCATTCCACCTGCCAGATGTCGGTGCATTCGCTGAGCAAATTCATATCCCTCCGCATGCTGTCAGTTTCCTCTGCACTCTTTGTGTCGGCGATAAATCATAGCTGTGATGATGCCCAGGTGAACTTATACCTTTAACTGGTGAGACGTTGGAGCTATTTAATTAATTAAATAATTAATTAATTCCTAAAATACCCATATTCTGCCATCAGATTTGATCTACCAAAAATAACGACCTCACGCTTATCTTTGTTGAACTCCATCTACCTCTTCTAAACGCAGTTTTGCATCCGATCACTATCCCGCTGTAACCTTTGACAGTCCTTCACACTATCCACAACACCCGCAACCTTTTTTTTTTCATCACCAGAACTACTAACCCAGCGCTCCACTCCCTCATCCATGTCATTAACGAAAATCACGATGAGTTGCCGTACCAGAACAGATCCCTCAGGCACACCTCTGGTCAACGAACTCAATTCAGGATATGACAGTCTACAACAATACTTTGCCTTCTCTGGGCAAGCCATTTCTCGGTCCACACAGCAATGTCCCCTTGGATCAAATGTCTCCTTACTTTGACAATCAGACTTTCATGGCGTGCCTCATCAAATAAACTCAGCAGATGTTTGCTGAAGCGATACCGATTGGAAAGACCCGACTTCCAATCAGAGAGACGTTGGAGGAAAGAGACGCTGAGTTATACTTTTCAACGTAATCATGAGGAAGAGACGAATCACTTACCAAGCAGAGCTACGATTGCGAGTACAGGGTAGTAAACCACTTCGAATGTCAGAAGCACAAGAGTGATTCGAGAGTCCAACGTCAGCCATTCGTCACCTTCAACAAGAGTTTGATACGCCCAGAAAATATTCTTCGCGATTACCGCAGCACTGGGCGATGCACTTCGCAGATTATAATCCATTGCTGCGATAGTGTAGATTCCTGTTCGCGACCCAGCCTCCGCCCTCGCTGTCTGCAGCCGCTGGTCTCTGATAGAGTAGACCGGCGGCTCTCACTGAAACTGTCGCTGTGAGGGCGACATATTAATAGATCAGGCAACCTGCGGCCACACCTCCGCGGTGACGTCGACAATCCCCACGGACACTCCGTTCATTTGGTTCGACGGAATGACAGGTGTAATTAACTCTTTATTTGCAGACCGTCCGAGAAGCGATACAGAAGCAGACTGAAAATGTATCTAATAATCTAATAATCCTCGCAACCGGCTGGCCACTGATGTGTGCCGTGTCTGTAAATGGACAAAAAATTGAGACACTTATTGACAGACAGCTGGACACTGATATACAACTGGTCTGCAAAGGAAAACAAATAAATAAAAACCACAATGATGATATACACAGATTAAAAATAATTATTGCATAGATAGTTCTTAATAATTATAGTGGCATAAACGTTGTGGTGATAGGATATTCCTTAGTCGTGCGGACAGGTGGCTCTGTCGCGAAAACGTCAGGGATATCTCGGATCGTGTCCTCAGCATTCTTAAATGGGAGTGTGAACAGCTGGAAATCGTGGCACATTGAGGTACCAATGACCTGGGTACGATAAGTGACGATGTTCCGCACTGCCAGTTCCGGGACATAAAGGCCCAGTTAAAAAGCAGCACCTCCAGGATTGGCTGCCTGAGCTACGTGCTTGTGAGGCGGAAACTAGGAAGAGTATACAAATTAATAGGTTGTTAAAGAGCTGTTTTTATATCCCAATCCTCTGGAAATGGATGCTAACACTTCTATTTCTATTTTTTTCCCTAAGTTTAAACAGAACATAGTGTGATCGAGCCAAAGAAATATGGTGGGAGGATATTTCCAATTCAGCAATTGATGAGGATAGTTCCAATTCAGCAAAATGGATCTTCCAGACATTAGTATAAGAAATAAAATCATCCGACGAGCTGAAGAGGTTAAATGAATTAGTTATATCATTGGTAAACCAAAAATTGCGTTAATAGGGTGAGGTTCTAAATCAATACTCAGAACAGTGGACATAATATCAAAAATATCTTTCCAGTATATTTCCAAAAAAGGACATGACCAAAACATGAGTGAAAGAAGCTACCTCAGAGTGGCATCGAACACTTACAGGATTTATATCAGAGTAAAAACGAGCTAATTTATCCTCAGACATATAACCATATAACAATTACAGCAGGGAAACAGGCCATCGCGGCCCTTTTATTCGGTGCCGAACTCTTACTCTCACCTAATCCCTCCGACCTGCACTCAGCCCATAGCCCTCCATTCCTTTCCTGTGCATATATCTATCCAATTTAACTTTAAAGGACAATATCGAACCTGCCTCAACCACTTCTCGTTCCACACAGCCACCACTCTCTGAGTAAAGAAGTTCCCCCTCATGTTACCCCTAAACTTCTGCCCTTTAACTCTCAACTAATGTCCTCTTGTTTGAATCTCCCCCACTCTCAATGGAAAAAGTCTATCCACGCCAACTCTATCTATCCCCCTCATAATTTTCAATACCTCTATCAAGCACCCCCCCCCCACCCGCCCCCGCGCCAACCTTCTACGCCCCAAACAATAAAGACCCAACTTGTTCAACATTTCTCTGTAATTTACGTGATGAAACCCAGGTAACATTCCAGTAAATCTTCTCTGTACTGTCTCTATTTTGTTGACATCCTGCCTATAATTCGGTGTCCAAAACTGTACGCAATAGTCCAAATTTGGCCTCACAAATGCCTTTTAGAATTTCAACATTACATCCCAACTCATATACTCAATGCTCTGATTTATAAAGGCCAGCATACCGAAAGCTGTCTTTACCATCCTATCCACATGAGATTCCACCTCCACGGAATTATGCACCATTATTCCTAGATCACTCTGTTCACCTGCATTCTTCAGTGCCCTAGCATTTACCATGTATGCCCTATTTTGATTAGTCCTACCTAATTGTAGCACCTCACATTTATCAGCATTAAACTCCGTTTGTCATCTTTCAGCCCACTCTTTAAGTTGGCTAAATCTCTCTGCAAGCTTTGAAAACCCGCTTCATTATTCACAACGCCACTTATCTTAGTATCATCTGCATACTTACTCATCGAATTTACCACCCGATGATCTAGATAATTAATGTATATGACAAACAACATTGGACCCAGTACAGATCCCTGATCAACACTATTCGTCAACGCCTCCAATCTGACAGTTTCCATCACTACTCTCTGGCGTCTCCCATCCAGCCACTGCTGAATCCATTTTACCACTTCAATATTAATACCTAACGACTGAACCTTCCGAACTAATCTTCCGTGTGAAACTTTGTCAAAGGCCTTACTGAAGTCTATATAAACAACATCCATCGCTTTACCCTCGTCAACTTTCCTAGAAAACTCTTCAAAAATTTAATACGATTTGTCAAATATTACCTACCACGCACAAATCCACGTTGACTGTTCCTAATGAGACCCTGTCCATCCAGATAATAATATATACCATCTCTAAGAACACTTTCCATGAATCTACATACCACTGCCGTCAAACTCACAGGCAGATAATTGCTAGGTTTACTCTTAGAACCCTTTTTAAACAATGGAACAACATGAGCAATAGGCCAATCATCCGGTACCATCCCTGTTTCTAATAACATTTGAAATATTTCTGTCAGAGCACTTGCTGCTTCCACACCCACTTCCCTCAAGTTCCTATGGAATATCCTGTCAGGATCTGGAGACGTGACCAATTTATATTCCGTGAAAGCGCCAGTACTTCCTCTTTTTTAATCATCATAGTTCCCATAACTTCCTTACCTGTTTCCCTGATCTTACACGATTCAATTCCCTTCTCCTTAGTGCATACCGAAGAAAAGAAATTGTTCAGAATCTCCCCCATCTCCTTTGGCTCCACACATAGCTGTCCACTCTGATTCCCTAAGGGACTAATTTTATCACTCACTATCCTTTTACTATTAATATGACTATAGAAACCATTGTAATTTAGTTTCACATTACTTGCTAAAGCAACCTCATATCTTCTTTTAGCTTTTGTGATTTATTTCTTGATTATTTTTTACATTCTTTAATTCTTCCAGCATCTCATATCTCCATGCTGCCTATATTTATTGTAGGTATCTCTATTTTTTCGAAACAATTTTCGAATATCCCTTGAAAACCATGGCTCACTCAAACTTTTAACCTTTCCTTTCAACCTAACAGGAACAGCAAGATTCTGTACGCTGAAAATTTCATATCGGCCCTATGTGCCCTATGCACTATTTTAAACCGTATCAACGCATGTTTAGCACATATAGAGGATGAATTAACTAATGGAAGATTTTCCACCTTTCTTCGCTTATCTCGGGTGCTAAGCAGCGATGTCCTCGTAGTCCATTATTATTTGATATTGCCCTTGAACCCTTAACACTTGCTGTTCGAGATTTACCTAATATTCTTGGTAATACCTGTGGAAATGAGATACATAAGTTATTATTATATGCACATGATTTGTTATTATATATTTCTAATCCTGAGAAAATCAGTCCCGCCGTTTTATCCTTGTTGTCTCAGTTTAGTAATTTTCCTAGTTATAATGTCAACCTTAATAAGAGTGAACTGTTTCCCCTAAACATGCAGTTTCCACCTTATGGGTGCTTACCATTTAGATTGGTTACCGACTTTTGTTTTACATATTTAGGGGTCATCCTGTCCTTTCTTAACTCGGCCGTTCACCGAGTTGCAGCTACTTTCACTGAGTATTCACAATCGGTTCATTGCTGTCGAGACGCAATGAAACAGCGTGAAGATCTCCCTCCCCAATCCCCCTCCATCCATCTCCTCCGCCCCCTCTCCCTCTGCCCCCTCTCTCTCCCTCCCTCTCTCGCTCTCCCACCCCACCCCCCGTCTCTCTCCCAGCCAGAATAGCAGAGTAATACGTCCTTTAAAGATAATGAGCTGGCTGAAAAAAATATTTTTAAATCAGCCACATGGTTACATGGTCATGGTAATAGTTTTATTAATGGTCTGTTAATGGTCATAGATTCTGTCATGGTTATTGTTCTATTAATAATTTATTGCGTATCTTCGCAAGAAACTGAATCTTGTTGTATATAGAAACGGATAGGTGCTGACCCGCCTCCGCCCCGTTTCCGTCGGGTGCGTAAGTCGAGGAAAAGTACTCGCCCGTTCCCCCAAAGCTAGTGAGATTAAGATGGCTCAATTCCAAAGCAGTTTTGCTGCTGTGTAATTTGCAACCCTGTCTTAAATTATTGCCATGAAATGACAGACAGATTACGATTAAAGAGATCATATTTATGAATCTTAACTAAAGTGAAGAGGTAGTAACGAGGGACAAAAATGTGCACCAGTCAAATGTGTGCCGGTAGGAGATCGTCTTGAACTTCCTTGTCACTCGCACGCTGGTTCCTCCGTCACTGTGACAGCACACACAACTTTCCGAATGTCGCTCGCAACCTATCTCCGACAAATGGGGTTCCCACCGGATTGCATCCTCCGATCGGTTCTCCCAGAATCTTCTTTCCTCATCTCCCGATTGAAGGCCACTTGGCCGATTGAGTCTGCCCAATCATGGCTGATCCTTTCTTTCCTCTCCTTACCACCATTTCCTGGCCTTTTCGCCGGAATGTTTGATGCCATGTCCAATCAACAAGCAATAGGTCTCTGCTTTAAATATTCAGAACGACCTGGCCTCCACAGCTCAATTCAACAACAAATTCTGCAAATTCACCACCTCGGGCGAAGGAATGTTCTCCACATAGCAGTTTTAAATGGACGCATCTCTGTTCAGAGGCACCGCATCCTCTTCCGAGACACTCCAGCCCTGCGAAACATCCTTTCCACATCCTCTCTGTCCAGGCTCTTTCAATATCCGTAAGGTTTTAATGAGATCACACCTCATTCTCCTGAATCCTCCTGAGCAGAGACCCAGTGGCATGAAACGTTTCTGGTATGATAACCCTTCCATTCATGGAATCATCCTTATGAACCTCCTCCGGACCCACTCCAATGCCAGCACATCTTTTGTTTAATGAGGATCCGGTAACTGTTCACAATACTCACGCCTTGTAAAGCCTCACCATTGCATTCCTACTCTTGATTTCCAAAGGATGCTTACATTATATTTTCCTCCCTTCTCTCCGACTCCTTCATATTAAACCTTTCGGTGTTCCGTACGAGGACTCCCAATTTTCTTTGCACTGCAGTTTGGTGGAAAAGATTTTCCACGATTAGCAAAGAGATTGCACTGCACATTTAATTCTACTACCAAGGTGCATGACCATGCATTATCCAACATTCTATTTCACTTGCCAATTTCGTGCCAATTCTACTCATCTGTCTGGAGTCCTCTGCAAACTATGTCTGTCCTCAGCAGTACCCGTCCCAACACCAATATTCGTACCGTCTGCAAACTTGGCCAAAAATAAGTAAGTAAATAAATAAACAAACAAACATCTGTTCCATCATCCATATCATCGGCATAAAGCGTACAAAAGTGTTCCTTACACCGACACCTGCGGAACACCGCTAGTCACTGGAAACCAACCAACAACGGATCAATTTATTTCCAATCGCTGCTTCTGGCCATTCAGCCAATGCTCCTCGTATTTCTTGCAGCACCAAGTACTCTTAATTTGGTACGCAGACTCATGCGTGGCATCCTGTCAAAGGTCTTTGAGTGTCCAAACGGACAACATCTACTGCGTCCCGCTTATCTATCTGAATGGATTCTCCTCAATGAAATCCAGCAGGTCCGGCAGGATTTTTAGCAAATTTTTGAAATATGAGAGTCCCTTGAGGCTGATGATATCGGCGTAGGGTACCGAGAGAGACAGCAGAGGAACGTGCTGAATTTGCCCTCTCTTGTCCTCATCCTTAACAATTGAATCCAACATCTTCCCAACCACTGAGATAGGATATATGATATATATTTCCCTTTCTGCTACCTTCCTCCTTTCCTAAACAATCTGATGGCAGTTGAAATCTTTCAGCCCTCTGACACTATGACAAAGTCCAATATTTTTAGAAAGATCATTGAAAATGCCTCTCCAATCTCTTTTGGAGCCCAATGGTGCAGTTGGGCTGGCCCGGGTGACTTATGCAACCTGCGTTCTTTCTGGTGCTTAACAGCTTCTCTCTTGTAACAGTATGTGAACCCACCTCTCTTCCTTCACACAGTGCAACATCAGGCAAGCCGCTCGATTCCTCCACAGTGAAGACTGATGCTACCCACTCATATAGTTCATCTGCCATCTCCTTGTCCACCGTTGTATTTTTTATTTCCTCATTTTCTGGCGGTCCTACATCTACTCTCATTTCTCCTTTATATTTGAAAAGGCTGTTAAAATCCACTTAGAAGTTTTTGATAGCTTGCTTTCTAATTTCATCTTTTCCATCTAATGAGTCATTTAGTTGCTCTCCGTATGCTTAATATTCATTTTTGCTCCGTTGTATGCTCACTCTTTTGCTTTTACGTTTGGTTTGACTTCCCTTGTCCCCCACGATTGTACTATTTTGCTTTTGGACTATTCCTTTGTTTTCAGAATCGATCTATTCTGCACGTTCCCCCGTTTTACCAGAAACTCACACCATTTCTGCCCTGCAAATGACGCTGACAGCATCTCCTTCAAACTTACTTCGGTCGAGACCTTTCTCAGACCACTGTAATCCCGTTTACGGCACTGAAACACCGCTGCGTCAGACTTTAATTTCTCCCTGTAATATGTCAAGTTGAAGCCAATCAGGGTGTGATCACTGCCTCCGAAGGGTTATTTTACCATGTGCTCCCCGAATCATTTTTGGTTCATTTCATAACACCCAGCCCAGTGTGGCTGATCCCCACGGCGGCCGAAGGACAAACTGCAAAGACGAACCAAATCAATCGAGATGCATTAGAAAAAAATCCGATGGCTGATATCTGAAGAATATTGCCCTGCAGGCATATATTTTTTTCCCGTTGAAATCTGTGGTCTGTATCCCTTCTACTGTCGGTAGAACTGTTTATACCTCCCATGAAGATTTGGTTACCCTGGCAGTTTCGGAACTCAACAGACAAGGATTCCACAGCTTATGATCCCATGCCACATTTTCTACTGAGCAGGTGCCATTATTTTCTGCACAGCCAAGCCACCCACTCTGCCGACACTCCTATCCCTCTGCTACAACCTGAAGACTCGGACGTTCAGGTGCGAAATGTAACCGTCAATCATCCACGATTCACTGATGGCCACATCATCACACAATCTGACAATCTGTAACGGTGCAACAAGATCATCCGTTTCCTATCTTAACCTGGAGCTGCAGGTCAGTGACATTCGGCCCTTTAAGTGAGAATGAAGTGTTACCTCTCCTTTGTAGGTGCCAGGTAGCTGTGTGAACGACAGGAGAGGGAAGAGGTATAAACAGACAGTGCAGAACACTCTGAGGTTGTTCCAAAAGTAACAGGTGTACAGACTTGGATATTGTCGGCGGGCCCAGCGACCATGGGACTGCCGCAGCGGCCAGGTCTCCGGCACCAGGTCCAACGCGGTGACTCAGAATGGAAGGGAGAGAGGAGGAGTTACAGATGACTGAATTGTTGGAGGAGCAGACGGGAGGTTCAGTGGAGGCATTTAGATGGTGGAGAAGAAGGCCAAAATATGGGGCAGCAGGATACTGACCAAGTGCAGAGTTGGGTTCACTAAAATCTTTCAACTCCTTCGTTACAATATATTCGTACCCTGCAATAATATCATCCTCCTCCTGATCCTGTCCTATTGTGGATCCATTTCCGTGGTGAATGCCGATGTGAGGTAATCATGAAGGATTTTCCGGACATCTTATCTCCAGATACCCTCCTTTCCTCTTTAAAATGCCCACCATTCTCCTCGCTTCCCATTTGCTCCTCATATACCTTCTCAATAACGCTTGTTTCAACATTCGCGCTTTGTTTAATAACCTCCGATTTCTGCCTCGAATACTGATGGCTGAACCTTAAACCTCATTTATATTCTCCTGTCGATAATTATCATACTTCACGTCATTTAGCATTTCGAGACCCGCCTTGTCCTGCATCATACTCAGATTTACCTTCGGAAAAAATGCTGATACTGAGATCCAAATTATAAAATATCCTCGTCTGAGGTGTGGACTTAGCCCCGGCGGCGATTCTCCAGATCCTGCCTAATGCAGTTATATTCGGAATTCGGCAGACTGAATTCTGGCCCGTGAAGACCAGTCTGATCATAATCTTTAACGACTATAACACATCTGAGATTATGGGCACTGTTCCGAAAATGATCCCCATCGAATTATTGATAATTTGGTCGGTCCAACTCCATTTATTTGTCTCAGCCAGACTTGGTGCTTCTTGAATTCAAGAAGAATTCTGAGAAAGAGGCCTGAGAATCCGAGCGGGAGTGCGAAGGAAGCCATTTTTGAATTTTTCGTTTTTTTTCCATTGGCGTTCAGACAGGCGGGAATGCGCAAGCGTGGGACGTCGGGCAGTGACGCGCGGGAGATTTAAAAGGAACAGAGACTTATATAGCGGGCAGCATTGTTTGCGGGCTGCGGAGTGGGCCGGGAGCAGAGTGAAGGCTTAAGGGCTTCGGCTCAACGGGCTTAGACGGAAACGGGCGAGGCGAACAGAGTTTGGTATTCATTTTTCGTTGTTATTTGAGGAGTTGGGAGTATGAGGGCAGCTTATTGTTCTCAGTGCCGGATGTGGGAAAGTCCTGGAGTCTCCAGGCCCCCAGGACGTCCACATCTGAGCCAGGTGCGCCGAGATGCAGCTCCTAAGAGATCGCGTTAGGGAAGTGGAGCTGGAGCTCGGTGACCTTCGCCTTGTCAGGGAGAGTGAGGAGTTGATAGAGACGAGTTACAGGCAGGTGGTCACACCGGAGCCACGGGAGGCAGACAAGTGGGTCACGGCTAGGAGGGGAAAGAGGAAGAGTCAGGTAATAGAGAGTAACCCAGTGGATGTGCCCCTTAATGGTACCTATATGTGCCAGTAGGTACATATAGGTACCAATGACATAGGTAGGAAAACGGGAGTGGACCTGAAAGGAGGATATGGGGAGTTAGGAAGGGAGTTGAGAAAAAGGACCTCAAAGTTAGTAATCTCGGGATTACTGCCTGTGCTACGCGACAGTGCGAGCAGGAATAAAATGAGGTGGAGGATAAATGCATGGCTGAGGGATTGGGGCAGAGGGCAGGGATTCAAGTTTTTGGATCATTGGGACCTCTTTTGGCGCAGGTGTGACCTGTACAAAAAGGACCGGTTACAGTTGAATCCTAGGGTGACCAATATCCTGGAGGAGAGATTTGTGAGGGCTACTGAGGTGACTTTAAGTAGAATGGTTGGGGGTCTGAATCAAATTAAAGGGACTAGGAGAGAGGAAGTTAGTTCACCAATAGAGGGAGCTAGTAGACAGTGTGTGAGGGAGGATAGGCAGAGGACAGAGATCAGGAGCACTCAGACCGAAGATGTAGGGGACAAGGAAGAAAACGATAATAAAGTTGTTTGCTCCATTAAGGATAAAAAGACAGTCAGAGGTGGAGAGTTTCTGAAATGCATCTATATTAATGCTAGGAGCATTGTAAGAAAGATGGATGAGCTTAGAGCATGGATTGAGATCTGGAAATGTGATGCTGTAGCTATTATGAAACGTTGTTGCAGGAGGGCTGTGATTGGCAACTAATTATTCAAGGATTTCGTTGCTTCAGGTGTGATAGAATAGCAGGGGCAAGAGGGGGTGGTGTTGCATTGCTTGTCAGAGAAAAATTGACAGTGTTCCTCTGGCAGGATAGATTATTGGACTCGTCCAGGGAGGGTATTTGGGTGTAATTGAGGAATAGGAAGAGTGTAGTGACACTTACAGGGGTGTATTATAGACCACCTAATGAGGACCGAGAACTGGAGGAGAAAATTTGTAAGGAGATAGCAGATATTTGTTGGAAGCACAAGGTTGTGATTGTGGGAAATTTTAGTTTTCCACTGATAGACTGGGAAGTCCATTCTATAAAAGGGCTGGATGGTTTGGAGTTTGTCAAATGTGTGCAAGATAGTTTTTTTGCAGAAATACATAGAGGTACCAACTAGAGAAGGGGTAATGTGGATCTCTTGTTAGTGAATGAGATAAGGCAGGAGACGGAGGTATGTTCTGGGGAGCACTTCGGGTCCAGTGATCACAATACCATTAGTTTCAAAATAATTATGGAGAAGGATAAGACTGGAACAGAGGTTGAGTTTTTAGGTTGCAGAAAGACTAACCTTGAGGAGATGCGAAAGGATTTAGAAGGAGTGCATTGAGACAATTTGTTTTATGGGAAGAATGTAATAGAGAAATGGAGGTAACTAAAAGGTGAAGTTTTGAGGGTACAGGATCTTCATGTTCCTGTTAGGTTGAAAGGAAAGGTTAAAGTTTGACAGAGCCATGGTTTTCAAGGGATATAGGAAACTTGGTTCGAAAAAAAGAGAGGGAATTACAATAAATATAGGCAGCTTGGAGTTAATGAAGTGCTCGAGGAATATAAAGTAAGTAAAAAAAATCTTATGAAAGAAATTAGAAAAATTAAGAGAAGATACGAGGCAGCTTTTGCAAGTGAGGTGAAAATAAATCGAAAGGGTTTCTACAGTTATAAAAATAGCAAAAGGATAGTGAGGGATAAAATTGATCCCTTAGAGAATCAGAGTAGACGGCTATGTGCGGGGCCAAAAGAGATCTTGGAAATTTTGAACAATTTCATTTCTTTCGTATTCACTAAGGAGAAGGATATTAAATTGTGTCAGGTGAAGGAAACAGGAAGGGTAGTTATGGAAAGTATGCCGATTAAAGAAGAGGAAGTACTGGCGCTTTTAAAGAATGAATTAGTGGATAAGTATCCGGGTCCGGACAAGATATTCCGTAGGACCTTGAGGGAAGTTAGTGTGGAAATAGCAGGAGCTCTGACAGAAATATTTCAAATGACATTAGAAACGGTGATGGTGCCGGAGGATTGGCGTATTGCTCATGTGATTACATTGTATAAAAAGGGTTCTAAGAGTAAACCTAACAATTATCGACCTGTGAGTTTGACGTCAGTATGGGTAAATTGATTGAAAGTATTCTTAGAGATGGTATATATAATTATCTGGATAGAGAGGGTCTGATTTGAAACAGTCAACATGGATTTGTGCATGTTTGACAAATCTTACTGAATTTTTAAATGAGGTTGCTAGGAAAGTTCATGACAGTAAAGCGGTGGATGTTGTCTATAAGGACTTCAGTAAGGCCTTTGACAAAGTTCCACACGGAAAGTTAGTTCGGAATGTTCAATCGTTAGGCATTAATATCGAAGTAGTAAAATGGATTCAGCAGTGGCTGGATGGGAGACGGCAGAAAGTAGTGGTGGATAACTCTGTCAGATTGGAGGACGGTGTGTAGTGGTGTGCCTTAGGTATCTGTACTGGGTCCAATGTTGTTTGTCGTATACATTAATGATCTGGATGACGGGGTGGTAAATTGGATGAGTCAGTATGCAGATGATACTAAGATAGGTGGTGTTGTGGATAATGAAGCAGGTTTTCAAAACTTGCAGAGATTTAGGCCAGTTAGAAGAGTGGGCTGAAAGATGGCAGATGGAGTTCAATGCAGAAAAATGTGACGTGCTACATTTTGGTAGGACTAATCAAAATAGGACATACATGGTAAATGGCAGGGCATTGAAAAATGCTGTAGAACAGAGGGATCTAGGAATAATGGTGCATAGTTCCCTGAAGGTGGAATCTCATGGTGATAGGGTGGTGAAGAAAGCTTCTGGTATGCTGGCCTTTATTAATCAGAGCATTGAGTATAGGAGTTGGGATGTAATATTGAAACTGTATAAGGCATTAGTAAGGGCAAATTTGGAGTAATGTGTACAGTTCTGGTCACCGCATTATAGGAAAGGTGTCAATAAAATTGAGAGGGTACAGAGGAGGTTTCCTAAAATTTTGCCTGGGTTTCATCTCCTAAGTTACAGAAAAAGGTTGAACAAGTTATGTCTTTATTCTTCGGAGCGCAGAAGGTTGAGATGGGATTTGATAGAGGTGTTTAAAATTATGAGGGGGATTTATAGAGTTGACGTGGATAGGCTTTTCCCATTGAGAGTGCGGAAATTCAAACAAGAGGACATGTGATGAGAATTAAAGGGCAAAAGTTTAGGCGTAACATGAGGGGGAACTTCTTTACTCAGAGAGTGGTGGCTGTGTGGAACGAGCTTCCAGCAGAAGTGGTTGAGGCAGGTTCGATGTTGTCGTTTAAAGTTAAATTGGATAGATATATGGATAGGAAAGCAATGGAGATTATGGACCGAGTGCAGATCGGTGGGACTAGGTGAGAGTAGGTGTTCGGCACGGACTAAAAAGGCCGAGATGGCTTGTTTCCGTGCTGCAGTTGCTATATGGTTATATGTTATATTGTGCCACAAGGAATAGAACAAGTGAAAATTGATGTTCCTTATTTACGACTAGTGGTAGCAATGGGGGCTAAGATATAACCTATGAACTTAACTACTTCCTTGCGTATGTAAACAGGAGGAAATCTGCAGATGCTGGAATTTCAAACAACACACATAAAAATGCTGGTGAACGCAGAAGGCCATGCAGCATTGAAAGGAAGATGTACAATAGCCGTTTCGGGCCCAAACCCTTTGTCAGGACGCAAATGTCTGAAAGTGGATAGGTCAATTGGGCCAGATGTACTATACCCCAGAGTCCCGTGATAGGATGCTGAAAAGATAATGGGTATATTGGTAATATTCTCTGAGGGATCACGTGATTCTGACTTGTCCCGCAGAACTGAAAGATTGCACTCTTTACGAAGGGAGGAAGTGAAAAGAATGGAAATTTTAGGACAGGTCGTTGGAGTCTATTATCAACAATGCGATTGCGAGATACTTGGAGACTAATGAAAAATAAGTCAAAGTCAGCATGGTTTGTCTGAGTGGAAATCTGAAAGATATTAATACATAAGTAACAAACATGGCCGGCAAAGGAGACGTAGTGGATATTATTTACTTGGATTTTCAGAATCGATTTGATAAGGTGCCACACATCATACTGCTTAACAAAATAATAAGATAGTGGCATGGACAGACGAATGGCTGAGAGACAGGAGGAAGAGCGTGGGAATGAAAGGGGCCTTTTCCGGTTGACACGAGTGACTAGTGGTGTTCTTCAAGGGTGAGAATTCGGCAGACGGCTTTGCAGATCGTTGATCAATGTTTCGATAACGGAATTGATGGCTTTGTCGCGCATTTTGCGGATGAGAGGAAAATGGATGGAGGAGTTGGTAGTGCTGATGAAACAATGCCATTGCAACAGGAAGTGGACAGACTGGAAGAAAGGTCAAGAATAGCAGACGGAAAACAATGTTGGGAAATGATGATACCGCATTTTCGTAAAGTATACAATTGTGTGGACTATTACATGAATAGGAAGAAGGTTCAAAGATCAGATGTACAGAGTAACTCTTCTGTCCTTGTGCAAGAATCGCATTAATTTATGGTTAACTTTGTGGTAAAGATGGTAAATGGGATGTTGGTATTTATTTCAAGGGAGTAAAATATAAAAGTAAGGAGGTAATGAAGAGCCGTTATAAGGCACTAGTTAGGCCGCACTTAGTGTATGTAACTAAGTCTTGGTCCACTACTCAGAAAGGATGCGTTGTCATTGGAGAGTGTCCACAGGAGGATTCCGGGAATGACGTTTGCTGTTGTAATTTTGCTTGAGTCCTTTGCATTTAGAACTTACTGAAACACTTCTGAAATTTGCTTGTTAGCGGGACGATTGATGGGCACAGCCTACAAGACTCTATGATCCTGCCGCCGACCCCAGTTTATTCCTCGCACGTGATCTTCCCATTGTGCTGCGTTCTTTCCCCGGGCTACATCAATGCCCACTCCACCGTTGAAGGTGCAGGATCAGTTCATTCCAAAGAGGAAGAAAGATCGTAAGGGGCGTAAGGGGAGGCCGTGGCTGATAGGGAAGTAAAGGACAGTATAAAATCAAAAGAGAAAATGTATAACGTATCAAAGATGAGTTGGAAGCCGGAGGATTGGGAAACTTTTAAAGTACAACAGACGATAAATAAAAAAGGCAATACGCGGAGAAAAAAAATGAGATCCGAAGGTATATTAGCCAAGAATATAAAGGAGGATAGTAAAATCTTCTTTAGGTATGTGAAAAGGAAAAACAAATAGATAAGAACAAAATTGGGCCCTTGAAGACAGAAACTGGTGAATATATTATGGGGAACAAGGATATGGCAGACGAGTGGAACAGTACTATCCTCTTTTTTTCACTAGGGCAGACACAAACAATCTCCCAGATATAATAGTGGCCAAAGGACCTAGCGTAATGGATGAACTGAAGGAAATTTATATTAGTCAAGAAATCTTCTTGGATAGACTGCTGGGTCTGAAGGCTAAGAAGTCCCCGGAACCTGCTGGTCTGCATCCCAGGATGTGGCTTTAGAGACCGTGAACGCATTGGTAATCGATTTTCAATGTTCTATAGATTCAGGATCAGTTCCTGTGGATTGGAGGGTGGTTAATGTTGTCCAACTTTTCAAGAAAGGAGGGAGAGAGAAAATTGGGAATTATAGACTTGATAGCCTGACGTCAGTGGTGTGAAAGATGCTGGAGTCAATTATAAAAGTTGAAATTAGGACACATTTCGATAGCAGTAACAGGATAGGTCCAAGTCAGCATGGATTTACGAAGGGAAATCGTGCTTGACTAGTCTTCTGGAATCTTTTCAGGATGTAACTATACAAATGGACAAGGGAGAGTCAGTAGATGTCGTGTAACTGAACGTTCAGAAAGTCTTTGATAAAGTCCCACATAGGAGATTAGTGGGCAAAATTAGGGCACATGGTACTGGGGGCAGAGTACTGACACGGACTGAAAATTCGCTGGCTGACAGTAAACAAAGAGTAGCGATTAACGGGTCCCATTCGAAATGGCAGGCGGTGACCAGTGGGTTTCCGCAGGGTTCAGTGCTGGGACCGCAGCTGTTGACAAGATGCATTAATGATTTAGATGAAGGGATTAAAAGTAACATTAACAAATTTACAGACGACACAGGCTGGGTGGCTGCTTGAAATGTGAGGAGCATGTTATGAGACTGCACGGTGACTTGGACAGGCTGGGTGAGTGGGCGGATGCATGGCAGATGCACTTTAATATGGAGAAATGTGAGGTGTTCCACTTTGGTGGTAAGAACAGGAAGGCAGATTATTATCTAAATGTAGCCATGTCAGGAAAAGGGGAAGTACAATTAGGTCTAGGTGTTCTTGTACATCAGTCACTGAAAGCAAGCACGCAGGTACAGAAGGCTGTGAAGAAAGCTAGTGACATTCTGCCCTTCATAACGAGAGGAATTGAGTATAGGAGCAAAGAGGTCCTTCTGCAGATGTACAGGGCCCAGGTGAGACCACACCTGGAGTACTGTGTGCAGTTTTGGTCTCCGAATTTGAGGAAGGACATTCTTGGTGTTGATGGAGTGCAGCGTAGATTCACAAGGTTAAATGGGGGAATGGATCAGCTAATGACGAAATGGCGGATCAGACACGATGGGCCGAATGGCCGAATTCCGCTCCTTTGTCGTATGGTCTTATGGTCTTATGGACCATGAGGGGAAATTGAGTCGATTGGGATCGTACTGTCTGGAACTAAGAAGGATGAGAGGAAATCTTCTAAAAACAAATACAATTATGAAATGGACGATAGGAAACGAGAAGCTAGCGGCGCAACACAGCGCGCGCTGCCGCTCCGAAAAGGTATCGTATTTGTAAGTAGGTGCGTTGCACAATCCTGACCTGATGGAAACAGACGTGAGAAGCACGGAGGAACACCTGGAGAAACTTCTGAAATGTCCGCTGAGCTGCAGCTGATACTGTGAGATCGAGAATCTCCGGAAGAGAAGGGCCCAAATCCTGGGCGTTGCCTATTACCTGTTGCCTGGGCCGGGGTCGAAGCGCTCGGCTGAGATGGTGCTCGGTGCTCGGTGTCGGAGGCTCGAAGTTTACGACGGACTCAAGAGTCGGCTGTGGTCGGGTGCTCCAGGGTGCTGCGTCGGCAAGTTTGCGGCGCTGGAAGCTCATGGCAGGGAGAGACTTTGAGACCTTTTTTTTTTACCGTGCTCATGTTCTGTTCTTTATCAAATTACGGTATTGCTTTGCACTGTTGTAACTATATGTTATAATTATGTGGTATCTGTCAGTTTTTCAGTCTTGTTTTGTCTTGTGTTTCTATGATATCATTCGGGAGGAACATTGCTACATTTCTTAATGCATGCATTAGTAAATGACAATAAAAAAAGGACTGCGTGTACTCATAATCTAATCTAAAAAAGGCTAAAAGATAGGATAGTGTCAGGATAGTTCTTGCCACTGGTAGGTGAGACAACAACTATGGGACAAAGCCTGAAGATTCTCCGGATAAAATTTAGGACCGCGATCGCGATGATGAGGAACTTTTCCCCTCAGAGGGTGGTGAATCTCTTAAATTCTCTGCTCAATGAAGCAGTGGAGGCTGGCATAGATGTTGAATAGTGGAAGAATTAAGAGTTATGAGGAAAAAGTGAGTATGTGGCGATGAGTCCTTTGTCAGTCCTACTTCAGTGGTTGTTACGTTGATGGAGAAGATCCAGAGAGAGAACTATCATATGATTAGGAGTAGACAGCATGGCTTTGTGAAGAGCAGTTCGTGCCTTACGAGCCTGATTGAGGTTTTTGAGGATGCGACTAAACACATTGATGAAGGAAGAGCAGTAGGTGAAGTGTATTTGGATTTCAGAAAGGCATTTGATAAGGTACTCCATGCAAGGCTTTTTGAGAAAGTAAGAAGGCGTGGGATTTAAGGGGACATTGCTTTGTGGATACAGAACTGGCTTGCTCGGAGAAGGCAAAGAGTGCGCAGGTGGACTGGTGGTTAAGAAGGCATACGGTGGATTTGCCCTCATTAATTGTGGATTTGATTTACGAGCAGAGGCGAGATGTTGCAGCTATATAGGGTCCTGGTCAGACCACTTTGTGCTCAGTTCTGGTCGCCGCACTATAGGATTTACGAGGGAGCAATAGAAAGTGTGCAGAGGAGATTTAAAAGGATGTTGCCTAGATTGAGGAGCACTCCTTCTGAAAACCGGTTGAGTGATCTCGGCCTTCTCTGCATGGAGCGACGGAGAATAAAAGGTGAGCCGATAGATGTGTATAAGTTTGACGAGAGGCATTGATCGTGAGGATAGTCAGAAGCGTTTTCGCAGGACTGAAATGGTTGCCACAAGAGGACTCAGGTTTAATGTGCTGATTACTAGGTACAGAGGAGAGGTCAGGGGTAAGGTTTTACTCAGTGAGTGGGGAGCGCGTGGAAATATGCTGCCGGAAACGGTGGTGGAAGCGAATACGATAGAGTCTTTTAATAGACTTTTGGATAGGTACACGGAGCTTAGAAAAATAGAGGGCTATGGGTAAGCCGAGTAATTTCAAAGATAGGGAAAATGTTCCAGAAAGTTTTCTATGATTCTAGATCAGCCATAATCATCTTCTTAAGCCAGATCATGCTAGTCTGAACAGATGAACTATTCCTGCTTCTATTTCAAATGTTTTTTATATTCTTAATTTCTCTCTTGATTACAGTTGAATGGAGTTGAATTTCTGTCAGCGTGCTAAGTGGTGTATTAATCAGTTTATATTCGCTTAACACTTCCCGGTCTCAACTCCTTTTCTGAAGCCAAAGATCAGAATACCTTCCCGACAACAGTTGATATATCTGCTGAGCCCATATGGCACGGCAGATGAATTCAGACTTTCGGACACTGAGCCTTCTCCGCCATTTCATCATAGATAATTTATTATCCCTCTCAACCACATTCTGGCGCCCACTGTCCGTATCCATTGACACCCAACGAATCTGAAGACGGCCCTAACTCTCCACGTCCACGACATCATGTCCTTCCAATATCCGATAGGTTTCATAGAACATAGAACATAGAATAGTACGGCACAGGACAGGCCCTTCGGCCCACAATGTTGTGCCGACCCTCAAACCCTGCCTCCCATATAAGCCCCCACTTATATTCTTCAATATACTTGTCTAGTAGTATGTTAAACTTCACTCGTGTATCTGCCTCCACCACTGACTCAGGCAGTGCATTCCACGCACCAACCACTCTCTGAGTAAAAAACCTTCCACTAATATCCCCCTTGAACTTCCCACCCCTTACCTTAAAGACATGTCCTCATGTATTGAGCAGTGGTGCCCTGGGGAAGGGGCACTGGCTATCCACTCTATCTCTTTCTCTTATTATCTTGTACACCTCTATCATGTCTCCTCTCATCCTCCTTCTCTGCAAAGAGTAAAGCCCTAGTTCCCTTAAACTCTAATCATAATGCATACTTTCTAAACCAGGCAGCATCCTGGTAAATCTCCTCTGTACCCTTTCCAATGCTTACACATACTTCCTATAGTGAGGTGACCAGAACTGGACACAGTACTCCAAGTGTGCCCTAACCAGTGTTTTATAGAGCTGCATCATTACATCGCGACTCTTAAACTTTATCCCTCGACTTATGA
The DNA here is from genome assembly GCF_963921235.1 of Mobula hypostoma. Taxonomy (NCBI): domain Eukaryota; kingdom Metazoa; phylum Chordata; class Chondrichthyes; order Myliobatiformes; family Myliobatidae; genus Mobula; species Mobula hypostoma. The sequence goes on along the minus strand of NW_026948187.1, from coordinate 6,995,101 downwards.
AAGCTAACACCCCATAAGCTTTCTTAACTACCCTATCCACCTGTGAGGCAACTTTCAGGGATCTGTGGACATGTACCTCCGAGATCCCTCTGCTCCTCCACACTACCACGCATCTTGCCATTTACTTTGGACTCTGCCTTGGAGTTTGTCCTTGCAAAGTGTACCACCTCACACTTCTCCGGGTTGAACTCCATCTGCCACTTGTCAGCCTAGTTCTGCATGCTATCAATGTCTCTCTGCAATCTTTGACAATCCTCTACACTATCTACAACACCACCAACCTTTATGTCTTCTGCAAACTTGCCAACCCACCCTTCTAACCCCACATCCAGGTCGTTAATAAAAGTCACGAAAAATAGAGGTCCCAGAACAGATCCTTGTGGGACACCACGAGTCACAATAGTCTATTCTGAATGTATTCCCTCCAGCACCACCCTCTGCCTTCTGCAGGCAAGCCAATTCTCAATCCACCTGGCGAAACTTCCCTGGATCCCATGCCTTCTAACTTTCAGAAGAAGCCTACCGTGTGGAACCTTGTCAAATGCTTTATTCAAATCAATATAGATCACATCCACTGCACTACCCTCGTCTATATGCCTGGTCACCTCCTCAAATAACTCTATCAGGCTTGTTAAACACGATCTGCCCTTCACAAAGCCATGCTGACTGTCTCTGATCAGACCATGATTCTCTAAATGCCTATAGATCCTATCTCTAAGAATCTTTTCCAACAGCTTTCCCGCCACAGACGTAAGGCTCAATGGGCTATAATTACCCGGACTATCCCCACTACCTTTTTTGAACAAGGGAACAATATTCGCCTCCCTCCTATCCTCCGGTACCATTACCGTGGACAACGAGGACATAAAGATCCTAGCCAGAGGCTCAGTAATCTCTTTTCTCGCATCGTGGAGCAGCTTGGGGAATATTCCGTCAGGCCCCGGGGACTTAACTGTCCTAATGTATTCTAACAACTCCAACACCTCCTCTCCCTTAATATCAACATGCTGCAGATCATAAAACTCACTCATATTGTCCTCACTATCATCAAGTTCCCTCTCATTGCTGAATACCGAAAAGAAGTATTCATTGAGGACCTCGCTCACTTCCACAGCTTCCAGGCACATCTTCCCACCTTTATCTCCAATCGGTCCTACCTTCACTCCTGTCATCTTTTTTTTCTTCACATAATTGAAGAATGCCTTGGGGTTTTCCTTTACCCTACTCGCCAAGCCTTCTCATTCCCCCTTCTTGCTCTTCTCAGCCCCTTCTTAACCTCCTTTCTTGCTTCCCTATGTTCCTCAATAGACCCATCTGATCCTTGCTTCCTGAACCTCATGTTAACTGCCTTCTTCCACCTGACTAGATTTTCCACCTCACTTGTCGCATATGGTTCCTTCATCCTACCATTCTTTATCTTCCTCACCGGGACAAATTTATCCCTTACATCCCGCAAGAGATCTCTAAACATCGACCACATGTCCATAGTACATTTCCCTGCAAAAACATCATCGGAATTCACACCCGCAAGTTCTAGCCTTATAGCCTCATAATCAATGAGATTCCCCTCATTCCGCTGAATTTCAGCAGGCCAGTGATGTTGTGGGGATGGAACTGGACTCTCTCACGGTGGTGTCTGAAAACAGGATGCTGTCTAAGTTGCATGCCATCTTGGACAATGTCTTCCATCCACTACATAATGGACTGGGTGGGCACAGGAGTACATTCAGCCAGAGACTCATTCCACCGAGATGCAGCACAGAACGTCATAGGAAGTCATTCCTGCCTGTGGCCATCAAACTTTACAACTTCTCCCTTCGAGGGTCAGACACCCTGAGCCAATATGCTGGTCCTGGACTTATTTCATTATTTACTGGCATAAATTACATATTACTATTTAACTATTTATGGTTTTATTACTATTTATTATTTATGGTGCAACTGTAACGAAAACCAATTTCCCCCGGGAGCAATAAAGTATGACCATGACTACATTATAATCACCGCTGATTTAGTAACAGCTCCCGACAACCTCCTAAGCAGATACATTGATTCCATGTTCATCGCTGCTCTCGGAAGTGCTGTGGATTAAAATAATTGTTTTCAGAGAATGCTTCCATCCAAATGTGTGTCAATGGTCTTTATTTCCCTCCGCACAGTGAACGTGGTGACAATCGTCAACCTGTCTCGGGGAAAGTGCGGTCTCTCCGAAGGCGTCACAAGGTACCTGGTTGCCATGGTAGCAGCGGATCAGCTCGTCGTTCTCTTCGACCTGGTATTGATGAAGATTCCAAGGACATACATGCCAATGGAGCTTTTCCTCTGGTCACCTCGTGTTCCCATGTGTAATATTCACGCCGTCGTGTACTACACCGCAACGGACTATTCTGTCTGGTTCACCGTCACTTTCACCTTTGACCGATTTGTCTCCATTTGTTTTCAGAAGCTGAAACGAAAATACTGCACCGGGAGAGCGGCGGCTCTGGTTCTGGGGACAGTGACTGTGCTGATCTGCGTAAAGAACATATTCTGGTACTTTATGCTGGATGAGTCATATTCGTCATTAAATAGGTCCTTGCTCTGTATGCGTTCATTTCGTTTTTTCCAAATCTCAGGAGACAGCATTTACATTTATTCATGTGTTCCTCACCCAAATTTTCCCCTTTTTCTTGATTCTCCTGTTAAACTGTTCAACCATCAGGCACGTCTTAGTCGCCAGCGGAGCCCGGAGGAGACTCCAAGGTTCGCGCGATGGCGAGACGCATGCTGACCCGGAGATGAAGAACCGCAGGCAATCCGTCCTGTTACTGCTGCTGATGTCGGGGAATTTCATCCTGCTGTGGGCGCTGCTGATGGTGCTTTCCGCATGGGAGAGCCTGTATTTTTACATTAACGTGTTCCGCTCGAATTCCCTGCGGGAACTGGGCTACACGCTGCAACTGCTGACCTGCTGCACCAACACGGCCCTTTACGCCGTGGTCCAGACAAAGTTCAGGCTGCAGTTGAAGGAGACGTGAAATCTCCCTTCCGTCTAATGACGAAGTTCACTCAGCATTGTCAGGAGCGCATTAATCATCGGTGACGCTTCTCCCATACCGCCGCAAAATATCCAATTGCGCCAGTGGGTTTATAGACGGTTCCGATTAGCTCCCGCGCTCCCCACCCCAGGCTCGAACATCTTCGGGGACGTGTTCCCAATCTGCCTCCACTGTGCTTCTTCCAGTTTAATTTCTTCGCGAGTTCCCTGCAATGTCACCTTCAGTTCCGCCAAATGTGTGATTCTACCGTTATTTCACATCACAATCGCAAGAAGACACTGTTCCATGCGGCCCTAATGAGGCCCTAATGCCCGCAGTGTAGCTCTGTCTCTTTCCTCCGACGAAGGCCCATTGGTTCCAAGAGCCCCTGCGATTTCCCGTTTCAGGCAGGTCACTTGCCCAAGACTGACCGAGATCTCCGCTCGCACCTTTAATCTTTGGAGATCTGTCTGCCAGCTCAAGAATAACTCATTACCTCGGAATCGTAAAACTACGCATTCAATCGCGTTTCATTCTTCCCAAGCAGCAACTGTCATCACACTTCCTCTTCGTAAATTAAAGAATCTCTGGGACACTTTGTGCCGTGGTGATCGTATCTGTCGGATCGGATTGAGTACATTGGGAATGTGGGGAGCGTGATTGCTGAGGAAAGGGCACCGGCTGTCTATTTATATATTGAGATTCGGCAGGAAATGTGAAATACTGTCAGAAGTATTGCTCTCGCAGAAACACCTTCGATCGGTATGGATGCATCAGAGTTTTTCTTGTTTTCCCGCTGACGCTTCAGGAATCGTGTCTTGCACTGGAGTTATTCCACCTGAGATACTGATTTGTACGTAACTTCTCCTAAACGCTGACCAGCATCTTGACCGGGTACCTCGTAGTCTGGAGTTTTTCTCTTCTCCGTTTCATAGACAACTGTTGCGCACATTTCCTCCCACAGCCCAAACATTATAGCGACATTTTAGAGAGCCCAACTCTGCACTGGGTCAGTACCCTGTTGCCACATGTTCTGGCCTTTTTCTCCACCATCTGGGTGTGTCCACTGAACATTCTCTCCACTCCTCCAACTGATCAATCCCCTGCAACTCCTCCTCTCTCCCTTCCATTCTGAGCCACCGCGTCGGAGTCAGTCCCGGAGACTTGGCCGCTGCGGCAGTCCCATGGTCGGTAGTCCCACCAACAATATCCAAGTCTGTACACCTGTTACTTATGGGAACAACCTCAGAGTCTGTTTATACCTGTTCCCTCTCCGGTCGTTCACACAGATACCTGGCACCTGCAAATGAGCGGTAACATTTCCTTCTACCGTAAAGACCCGAATGACACTGACCTGCAACTCCAGCTTCAGACATAAAGCGGATGGTCTTGTTAAACCGTTACAGATCCTCAGATTGTGTGATGTTGTGGCCATCACTGAATCGTGGATGAATGTGGTTGAATTTCGGAACTGAATGTCCGAGGCTTTAGGTTGTAGCGGAGGGACAGGGAGGTCGGCAGAGTGGGTGGCTTGGCTGTGCAGAAAATAATGGCAGCTGCTCAGTAGAAAATGTGGCATGGGATCATAAGCTGTCGAATACTTGTCTGTTGAGTTCAGAAACTGCCAGGGTAACAGAATCCTCATGGGAGATATATACAGTCATCCCGACGGTAGATTAGATACAGACCACAGATTTCAACGGGAAAATGTGTGCCTGGAGGGCAATGTTTCGATAGCCATAGGATTTGTCCACTTGCAGGTCGATTGGGTTGGCTTGCTTCTGCAGTTTGTCATTCGGCCGACGCGGTGATCAGCTATTCTGGATTAGGTGTTATGAAATGAATCGGAAATAATTCGGGAGCTAATGGTGAAATAAGCCTTCGGAAGCAGTGTTCACAATATGATTGAGTTCAACTTGACATATGAGAGGGAGAAGTTAAAGTCTGAGGAAGCAGTATTTCAGTGCAGTAGGGGAAATTACAATGGTATGGGAAAGACTTAGCCAAAGTAAGTTTGAAGGAGATGCTGTCGGTGTTGTTTGTAGGGCAGAAATGGCGTGAGCTCCTGGTAAAAGCGAGCAACGTGCAGAATAGATCTATTCCAAAAAAAAATACTCAAATAGCAAAATAGTATGATCGGAGTTGACAAGGGACGTCAAAAGTACTGTAAAAGCAATAGGGAGGGCAAACAGCAGAGCAAAAATGAAGGGGAGGTCAAACGATTGGGAAGCAATTTAAATCGTACAGCAAGTAATTAAAAGAATCATTGGAAGGAAAATAGATGAAATATGAAAACAAGCAAACAAAAATATTACAGTGGACAGTGCAACGTTTTCAAGTATATAAAAATAAAGGAGAAATGTGAGTGGATATAGGACAGCTAGAAAATGAGGCAAGAGAAATAACAACGCGGGGCAAGGAGATGGCAGACCAACTATATGAATATGTAGCATCGGTCTTCACTGTGGAAGATTCTAACACTTTGGCTGATGTTGTAGTGGGCGAACTAGGTGCATGAGAGAGGAACACTGTGACTGAACGCTGTTAGACAATTCGCCCGCCACCTGCTGGGATTATTAGATACACTTCCAATCTGCTTTTTATCCCTTCTCTGACGGCCTGCAAATGAAGGGTTAATTGCACCTGTCATTCCGTAGAAGTTAATGAAGGGAGTGTCTGTGGGGATTGTCGACGTCACCGCGGAGGTGTGGCTGCTGGTGGCCCGGTCTCTTAAAATGTCGCCCTCATAACGACAGTGTCAGTGAGAGCCGCCAGTCCGCGCTATCAGAGACCAGCGGCTGCAGACAGAGAGAAGACAGAGGCTGCGTCGCGAACAGGAATCTGGACGATCGCAGCAATGGATTATAACCTGCGAAGTGCTATGCCCAATGATACGGGAATCGCGAAGAATATTTTCTGGGCGTATCAAAGTCTTGTTGAATATTACGAATTGCTGACGTTGGACTATCGAATCTATCTTGCGCTTGTGACATTCCAAGTGGTTTACTACCCGGTACTCGCAATTGCAGCTCTTCTTGGTAAGTGTCGGGTCTCATCCTCATGATTAGTGCTGAAAAATATAAGTCAGCTGCTCTTTCAAACCTGTGCTCTGAAGACTCGGTAATTGCAAGGCAGGTCTTTCCAACCGGTATCGTTTCAGCAAACACCAGCTGAGTGTATTTGATAATGCAAGGCTTATGGTGAAAGCAAGGAGGCATGTGATCCAAGTGGACATTGCTGTGTGGATCCAGAAATGGCTTGCCGATTGAGGGCAAAGTGTTATTGTAGACATTCTGCATTGAAGTCGTTGACCAGCGGTATGCTTCAGGGATCTCTTCTGGCACCCCTACTCTTCCTGATTTTTATAAATGACATGGATGAGGAAGTGGAGAGATACGTTAATAAATGTGGTGATGAAAAAGAGATTCGGGGCGTTGTGGATAGTGTGGAAGGCTCTCAGATTTACAGCCGGACATTGATAGGATGCAAAATTGCGTTAAGAAGGGGCAGATGGCGTACAATATAGATCAGTGTGAGCTCGTTCTTTTAGGGAGCTAAATATAATGACAGAACATGGTATTAGCGGAATTGAATAAAGAAAGAAAGAAAGAAAGAAATAGATCCTGTCACGTGACCAACAACAAAGAAAATATAATTGAGTCAGTTTTTTTATTAACAAACAAACAAACATTTATTAAACTCTACTCATCAATAGCGAGAAGTATTCAAACGACTCACTTAACCGGAAGTTAACCGCGATACGGCAACTCTCGAACAGTTCTTAAAGTGGTAACTTCGAACACACTATTAAAACGGTTATTTCGGAATTCCAGTTGATTTATACAGTCAATCAGGAAAGACTTCTCTGTAAACGGATGTCTTCGAAGACGAGACGATACTGCTGATTCTGTCCACGGGATTCACGACGACAGAAATAAACTGGCTTAAATGAACTGACCTTGTCCTGGCGAATGACACTGCACAAACCTTCCCTATCTTACAGGATATCTCAGATGCAGGTCACTGTTTCTGAACGAAGAATCACTGAGGTAGATCCTTTATAAAACTGCCTGAACGACACCAACTTTACTTGATCCTTCAGGCTCCCGTACGTTAGTAAGATCCTCACTCTCCAATACCAGAATTACAAAAAATTGTAAACCTCCACTTTAAAATGAAACTGTGTCCTGAGACGAAGACGCAGCATAACGGAGTAAATGACGAATTACACAACAAATCAAACTGCGTAACAGTAGGGGTTCCCAGTTCTATACCTGTTGAGAACATGTCATCACATGACCTCGCACTGGCGGGAAAATTACATCACTGCACCATCACAAGACCATTACATCCTGCTCACAAGACACTCAGTTACATCATGGTCATCAGACAGTCACAGGATACCCACGAGGGATGTAACACTCCAACGTCTCACCAGTTAAAAAGCCTAAGGTTACGTGGGTATCATACCTCCAGGATCTATCGCCGACACAACGGCTGCAGAGGAAACTGATAGCATGCAAAGGGATATTAATATATTAATATAAGCGAACGTGACAGCTGGTAGGTGAACGTGTCTCCACTGGTAGGTGAGATTAGAACTACGGGCATGGCCTGAGGATTCTGGGGATCAAACTTAGGACCGTGATGAGGATGAACTTTTTCTCTCAGAGGGTGTTTAATCTGGGGAATTCTCTGCTCAGTGCAGCACTGGAACCTACTTCAATAAATATACTTAAGACTGGCTGCCATTGATCTTGCATAGTAGACGAATTAAGGGCTATGAGGAAAAGGGAGGTATGCGGCGATGAGTCCATGGTCAGATCAGCCATGATCTTCTTCATTGTCAGATCATGCCAGTCCGAACAGATGGACTATTCCTGCTCCTATTATTAATGTTCTTATGTCCTCATCTTCACTCCTCTTTACAGTTCAGGGCAGTTGAATTTCTGTCACCCTGATACTTGGTACATTAATTCGTTCCTTACTCTCTGAAGACTTCCCGTTTGCAACTCGTTCTCCTGGTGCAGAAGATCAGAATACGTTTCAGTAATCGGTTGCTGTCACTGCTTTGCTCATAAGGCTCAGAAGCTAAATTCGACCAGCCGAGCACCGAGCCTTCGCCGCCAATCCGTGTAGCAGATTCATTATCTCACTCAACCACATTCTGGCGCCCAGCACCGTAGCAAACGGCGACCTGATGAATCAAGCACCGGTCACTCTCCTCTGCCAATGGTTCCAATGAACTGGCCCCAGAGCCGTCTGTGCCGATGAATTCCACACATTCACCTGTCTCGGTCTGAAGAAATTACGGCCCATTTCCATTCTAAAGGAAAGTCTTTTTATTGTCAAGACTCGTCTTCAGGTTGTAGACTCCCCCACGACAGAAGCAACCCTCTCCGCGTCCACGATATCTTGGCCTTTCAATGTTCAATAAGTTTCAATGAGACTCCTCTCATCCTTCTGAACTTCAGCAGGTACATTATAATCACTGCCAATTTAATAATGGATTCCGATAATGTCCTTCTTAGTTGCATGAATTCCATGTTCATCTCTGCAATTGAGAGTGCTATCGATTACAATAATTGCTTTCAGAGAATGTGTCCATACAAATGTGTGTTGATCTTTTATATTTACGTCCGCACAGTGAACGTGGTGACAATCGTCATCCTGTCTCGGGGAAAGTGCGGTCTCTCCGAAGGCGTCACAAGGTACCTGGTTGCCATGGTAGCAGCGGATCAGCTCGTCGTTCTCTTCGACCTGGTATTGAGCAAGATTCCGGTGACTTACTGGCCAATAGAGTTTGTCAACTGGTCAGGTCGTGTTCGCGTGTGTAATATCCACGCCGTCCTGTTCTACGCCGCCACGGACTGTTCTGTCTGGTTCACCGTCACTTTCACCTTTGACAGGTTTATCGCCATTTGTTTTCAGGAACTGAAAGGAAGATACTGCACCGGGCGAACGGCGGCTCTGGTTCTGGGGACAGTGACTGTGCTAATCTGCTTAAAGAACATATTCTGGTACTTTATGCTGGATGAGTTATTTGCATCACTAAATAGGTCCTTGATCTGCCTGACTAGTGACCGTCTATTTTCCCATTCTCAGCTGGCAACATTTCTACTGATTCATTTCCTCCTCACCCCAATATTCCCCTTTGTCCTGATACTCCTGCTCAATAGTTTAACCATCAGACACGTCTTCGTAGCCAGCCGAGCCCGGAGGAGACTCCGTGGTTCGCGGGTTGGCGAAACGGCCGCCGACCCGGAGATGAAGAATCGCAGGAAATCCCTTCTGTTACTGCTGGTTATGTCGGGGAATTTCATCCTGCTGTGGGCGCTGCTGACGGTGTGTTCCGTATGGGAGAGCCTGATTTTTTACATTTACTCGATTCCCCCGGAGTCTCTGCGGGAGCTGGGCTACATGCTGCAGCTCCTCAGCTGCTGCACCAACACGGCCCTTTACGCCGTGGTCCAGGCCAGGTTCAGGGAGCAGCTGAAGGAGACGGTGAAATCGCCCTTACGTCTCATGGCAAAGTGCACTCGGCGTTGTCAGGATTGCATTAATGCTCGGTGACACTTCTCCCATACCGCCCAAGATATCCCATTTCATCATACCATGAGACCATAAGACAAAGGGGCAGAAGTAGGACATTGGGCCCATCGAGTCCGCTCCGCCATTGTATCATGAGCTGCTCCATTCTCCTATTTAGTCCCACTCCCCCGCCTTCTCACCATAACCTTTCATGCCCTGGCTACTCAGATACCTATCAATCTCTGCCTTAAACACACCCAATGACTTGGCCTCCACTGCTGCCCGTGGCAACAAATTACATAGATTCACCACCCTCTAACTAAAAAAAAAATCTTCGCATTTCTGTTCTGAAAGGGCGCCTTTCAATCTTTAAGCCATGCCCTCTCGTACTGGACTCCCCCATCATGGGAAACAACTTTGTCACATCCACTCTGTCCATGCCTTTTAACATTCGAAATGTTTCTATGAGGTCTCCCCTCATTCTTTCAAACTCCAAGGAATACAGTCCAAGAGAGGACAAACTTTCCTCATACGTTAACCCTCTCGTTCCCGGAATCATTCTAGTGAATCTTCTCTGTACCCTATCCAAAGTCAGCACATCCTTTCTTAAATAAGGAGACCAAAATTGCCCACTTTACTTCAAGTGGGGTCTCACCAGCGCCTTATAGAGCCTCAAAATCACATCCCTGCTCCTATACTCTGTTCCTCCAGAAATGATTGCCGACATTGCATTCACCTTCTTCACTATTGACTCAACCTGGAGGTTATCTTTAAGGGTATACTGTACGAGGTCTCCCAAGTCCCGTTACATCGCAGATCTTTGAATTCTATACCCATTTAAATAATAGTCTGCCCGTTTATTTATTTCTGACAGGGCATAACTATACACTTTCCAACATTGTACCTCATTTGCAACTTCTCTGCCCATTCTTCCAATCTATCCATGTCTCTCTGCAGACCCTCCGATTCTTCAGCACTACCGACCCCTACACCTATCTTCGTATCGTCAGCTAACTTAGTCACAAAACCATCTATTCCATCATTAAATCATTGATATGCATTGTAAAAAGAAGCGGCCCCAACACTGATCCGTGTGGAACACCACTGGTAACCGGCAGCCAACCAGAATAGGATCCGTTTATTCCCACTCTCTGTTTCCTGCCAATCAGCCAACGCTCTATCAACGTACGTAACTTTCCCATAATTCCATGGGCTCTTATCTTGTTAAGTAGCCTCATGTGTGGCACCTTGTCAAAGGCCTTTTGAAAATCCAAATATACAACATCCACTGCATCTCCCTTGTCTAGCCTACTGGTAATTTCCTCAAAACATTGTCATAGGTTTGTCAGGCAGGATTTTCCTTTAAGTAATCCATGCTGAGTTCTGCCTATCTTGTCATATGCCTCCAGGTACTCCATAACCTCATCCTTGACAATCCACTCCAACAACTTCCCAAGCACCGTCGTCAAGCAAACAGGTCTATAATTTCATTTTTGCTTCCTTGCCCCCTTCTTAAATAGCGGAGTAACATTTGCAATCTCCAGTCTTCCGGAACCATGCCAGAATCTATCGACTTTTGAAAGATCATCGCTAATGCCTCCGGAATCTCCACAGCTACTTCCTTCAGAACACGAGGGTGCATTCCATCTGGTCCGTAAGATTTATCTACCTTTAGCCTATTCAGCTTCCTGAGTACTTTCTCTGTCGTAATTGTGACTGCGCACACTTCTCTTCCCTGCCACCCTTGAGTGTCCGGTATACTGCTCATGTCTTCCTCAGTGAAGATGATGCTAAATACTCGTTCAGTTCCTCTGCCATCTCCTTATCTCCCATAACAATTTCTCCAGCATCATTTTCCATTGGTCCTATATCTACTCTCACCTGTCTTTTACTCTTTATATACTTGAAAAAGCTTTTAGTATCCTCTTTGATATTATTTGCTAGCTTCCTTTCATAGTTAATATTTTCTCTCTTAATTTTCTTCTTGGTTTCCTTTTGTCGGGTTCTACAATCTTCCCAATACTCTGTTTCCCACTATTTTTTGGTTACTTGTATGCCCTCTTCTTTGTTTTAACTTTGGCTTTGACTTTTCTTGTCAACCATGGTTGCCTCATTTTTCCACTCGTAAATGTCTTCTTTTTTGGAATATACCTGTCTTGCATATTCTTCATTCCTCGCATAAACTCCAGCCATTGCTGTTCTGCTGTCTTTCCTGCCAGTGTCCCTTTCCAGTCAACTTTGGCCAGTTCCTCTCTCATGCCACTGTAATTTCCTTTACTCCATCAGATTTCGGTTTCTCTTTTTCTAATTTCAAAGTGAACTCAATCATGTTATGATCACTGCCTCCTAAGGGTTCCTTCACCTCAATCTCTCTAATCACCTCCCGTTCATTACACAATACCCAATCCAGTACAGCCGATCCCCTGGTAGGCTCAACAACAAGCTGTTCTGAAAGGCCATCTCGCAGACATTCTACAAATTCTCTCTCTTGAGGTCCAGTGCTGACCTGATTTTCCCAATCTATTCGCATGTTAAAATTCCCCACAATTATCATAACACTGCCATTCTGACAAGCCTTGTCTATCTCCAGTCGTAATTTGTAGTCCACATCCCTGCAGCTGTTTGGAGGCCTATAAATAACTGCCATAAGGGTCCCTTTACCCCTGCTATTTCTTAGCTCAACCCATAAAGATTCTGCACTTTCCGATCCTATATCACCTCTTTCTAAGGATTTAATATCAGTTTTTACCAATAAAGCCACGCCTCCCCTCTGCCTACCTCCCTATCCTTCCGATACACCGTGTATCCTTGGTTGTTCAACTCCCAGAGACAGGCATACTTTAGCCAGGTCTCAGTGATGGCCACAGTATCATACCTGCCAATCTATAGCTGCACAACAAGATCATCTGTTAGGTTAATTGGTCATTGTAAATTGAAGGGCCGCTGGGACCGTGATGCTTTGCACCAGCCAAGGCCCGACAGTTGGTAGCCTACTGGAAGTAAGCTTTTGAGACTGACCTCTTCCGGTAGGCTGATCCACGGCACCGATCTGCATTGTATGGCATGGATTCAAGTTTGTCCTGGACATAGAGGACAGAGCTTTAGGTTGGAGGGCAACCATTCTGCATGTGACAAGTGTTGGAGATGTAACGGCGTTTAACTTGCATGAAAATTGTGGTGATTCCTTAATATGCCTCTCGATGACACAAAAAGTGATGGAGTTGGAGATGTTGAAGGAGCCTGGTAAAAGTGCAGATGGGTTGAAAATGTGGTCACAGAAATCATAACTGTGTCAAAGTAATACGACAGTTCGGTGTCTGTTGCTTCGAAACGATAGAGAAATACGGGATTATCTCCCCGGCGTGTAAGTCTATGACTATGACCCTCTGCTGTTTGATACACAATGCAAAAATAAAAGTATGCCACTAGAAGATGACAGTCGACAATGCAGAGATTTCAATCTGTCACCTGGGAATCGCATTTTAATTACAATGGTGAAATAACAGTCTGTAGATAAAGTTCGACAGTGAGCTGTTCCGGGATTTGTGATATTTATAAATGACTCGGTTGCATGTAAAAGAGTTGACTAATAATCTTGCAGACGACCCAAAATTTAATTTGAAACATACACAAAGTGCCGGAGGTTCTTCGGGCGGTAATTTCAAATGAACTCTAAAGAGCGATTCCTTTACACATAGAGTAGTGGGTGCAAGGGCTGCACTTCCTGGTGTGGTGGTAGGGACACAAGGAGGGGAGACATTGGGGAGCTGCTGAGACAGACATGTGCCTCTGTGGAAAATAGAAGGATATGCACATAATGCAAGCAGACAAGATTAGTTAGTCATTAGGTTACTTATCTAAGCGCGACTTTGTGGGCCGACGGGACTGCTCTGGTGCTGTCATGTTACAATGAAGAGAATGAACAGCTGACACTTTGGAGAGACTTTTTCTGGATTGGAAAGGTCAAGGGGCCGGCTGAGGAGACAATGAGGTAGATTACCTACTGAGGCAGGGGCGGGGTGTTGTGAAAATAAGTGATGGACAGTGTAGGATTGGGCGGGGTCATGTAAGAAGCTGAGCGATGATCGGTGGAAACTGTACGAGAACGTAAATGTGGGAATCTGAGGACACTAGCTCGTGCACGAGAGCGAGGAAGGAGGTTCACCGGGGGGAGAAGATGGGTAAGCGAACTGTAAAGAAGAAACTAGAGAGGAACCAGAAACGTGGATGGAACAGGCGAAAATAGTGAGCGGGGACAAAGAAGCTGGTGCTGGAGAAATCGATGTTCATATACTCAGGTAGTAAACTGCCCAGGCAGAATATGAATTATTTCCGCTAAAAAATATCTTTCCAGCAGCAAAGTCCGTGGTCGGGCTCTCAGCCTAACGGTTAGCGTCGGAGTTCCGAGATCACTTGCTGTGTCCTCGGTAAGGACAATCTTTACGTCCCACTCGTTCAATGTGCTCGTCTTCCCCGTCTGTCTTTACACCGGTAAAGGAACTGTCCGGTAGGTTATTTATTATTTTGTAAATTGTCCCTGATCAGTTTATGGTTAAATCGTATTCTCACGTTTTTGTTGGGGCGGCGCACTATCAGTAAATATAATTTTTAAAAATCAAGAATAATCTCTCAGTATGACAATGGGAAGATGGGGTAGATTTGCAGACCTAGGGCAGTTTTAACTATTGAGCAGGACGGAGCCGAAGGACTAGGAAGAAACGTTCCCGAAACACATTCGGATCTCACCGAAGAGGTGGAGACCGCACCGCATTGGCAATACCGGGTACACCAGGCGAAACCGGCAGACTGGCAGGTGGAGGGTCACCTCAGCAGAAAAGCCGGTTAGGGATCTTGAACGTTGGTGCGGGAGACCCTGTGCGGGCCGGCGCAGGACTGGTCCTGCTTGCACTGTTCACCGGCAGGAGTGAGATCAGTGGGGAGTCATTTAAAGCTGCTGGAGTGGCATCGGAATTCGTACTGTGGTCATGGTTCTACAACAAGAGCATGGATTCCTGTACAGGCTGAAAGAAAATATTCTTTTAAAATTAAGTTAACACATCCCAGTCCATCACGGGGAAAACCTTCCTCATTATTCACTATATCTACAAGGAGCTCAGTAGCAGGAAAGCAAAATCCATGATCAGTGATCCCCATCACACAGGTCATGCTCTCTTCATCTTCTGGAAGGTGATACAGGCTGTTAGCACTCACAGGACCGCGATCAAACAGTTAATACACCTGAAAATTTCTAAGCCCGACGTTGACCTGCACCATGACGTATAGACTGATTTTCAAGGGTTCCACATCGGATAACCTCGATAGTCCTTGCGTGTTTATAGATATACATATACGTGTGTGTGTGTGTGTGTGTGTGTGTGTGTGTGTGTGTGTGTGTGTATGTGTGTGTGTGTGTCCGTGTGTGTGTGTGTGTGTGTGTGTGTGTGTGTGTGTGTGTGTGTGTGTGTGTGTATGTGTGTGTGCATGTGTGTGTGTGTGTGTGTGTGTGTGTGTGCATGTGTGTGTGTGTGTGTGTGTGTGTGTGTGTATGTGTGTGCGTGTGTATAGATGTTTTAAAAATGTCCGCTGAGGGGGTCATTTGTCAATTACTTGGAACATAGAGGTTCGGAACCAGCTATAAATTAAATGAAAAATACCCAAGCACTCATCAGTCCTACCTCGGCAATCTCAATATCCTCCACCGTCTTACATTCTTAGCACTATCCAGACATCTCTTAAAATCATCTGATGTACTTGCCTCCACGTCCATACCAGACAGCGCGTTCCAGGCATCCACGGTCTCAGAGTAAAAAATAAACAACTATTCCACATACCCCGCTTGAAACTACTTCCTCTCATTTTCGATGCATAGCCTCTGCTCTTTGATATTTGAACACTGGGGTACAGATACTCCCCATTTCTCTATCTTTGCCTCTCACAGCATTGAACTCAAAGGCAGTGATCACACTATGATTGACTTCAGCTTAACATGCGACAGGAAGAATTTAAAGTCTGACGCAGTAGTATTTCAGTGCAGTAAACGAGATTACAGTGGTATGTGAAAATCTCGGCCGAAGGATTTTAAAGGAGATGCTTTCAGCGTTGTTTGCAGTGCAGAAATGGCTTGAGTTTCTGGTAAAACCGGGAAAGGTGCAGAATAGGTCTATTGTGAAAACAAAGAAAGAGGCAAAAAGCAAAATTGTACAATCGTGGCTGACAAGGGAAGTCAAACCGAACGCCAAAGGAAATGTAGCCTCCGCAGTAACATAAAAGACGAAACCCCCTTACACTAAGGAGAGAGCATAGAACAGCGCAAAGATGAAGATTAAACATACGGAGAGCAACTGAACGATTCATTGGAAGGAAAAGATGAAATTCGAAGCAAGATGACAAAAAAATTCTAAGTGGATAGTCACAGCATTTTCAAGTATATAAAATTAAATGAGGAATGAAAGGGGATATAGGACCGCAAGAAAATGAGGCAAGAGAAAAAACAACGGGGAACAATTAGACGGCAGATGAACTATATGAGTATGTAACATCAGTCTTCACTGTGGAAGACGCCAGCAGTTTGCCTGATGTTGTCGTGTGTGAAGGAAGAGAGGTGGCTTCACTTACTGTTACAATAGAGAGGTGCTCAATCACCTGAAAGACCTCAGGGTACATAAGTCACCCGGGCCAGATCAACTACACCTTTGGGTTGGAAAAAGAATGAGCGATGGAGATGCTGGGGCATTTTTAATGATCTTTCTGCAAACCATTGGACTCTGGCACACTCAGAGTACTGAAAGATTGCAACTGCCAGGAGATTCTTTAGGAAAGGAGGAAGGTAGCAGAACGGGAATTATATATCAGATAGCCTGACCTTAGTGGTTGGGAAGATATTGGATTCAATTGTTAACGATGAGGACAAGAGAGGACAAAGTCAGCCCGTCCCTCTGCTGTCTCGCTCGGTATCCTACTCAGATATCATCAGGCCGAAGGGACATACATATTTCAGAAATTGTGATAAAATCCTGACTGACCTGCTGGATTTCGTTGAGGAGGATCCATGTAGATCGATAAGGGGGGTGCAGCAGACGTTGTGTGTTTGGACTCGCAAAAGAACTTTGACAAGGTGCCTCGCATGATGCTGCTTAACAAATTAAGAGTCCTTATTGTTGCAAGAAATACGAGGAGCATTGGGTGAATGGTCGGAGGCAGCGAGTGGGAATAAAATGATCCGTTGCTGGTTGGTTGACAGTGACAAACGGTGTTCCACAGGTGTTGGTGCAGGGACCACCTTTATGTGCTCTATCTCAATGATATAGATGATGGAACCGCTTTTTTTTCTGCGAATTTTGGAGACGGTACGAATATTGGTGTAGGGGCAGGTACTGTTGAGGAAAGACGTCGTTTGCAGAGTACCTTAGACAGGTTAGTAGAATTGGCACGAAATTGTAAAGTGAAATACAATGTTGGATAATGCATGGTCATGCACGTTGGTAGTAGAATTAAATGTGCAGACGATTTGCTAATCGGGGAGACCTGACTGCGGTGCAAAGAAAATTGGGAGTCCTCGTGCGGAACATTTAATATGTTCCGAATGACTGTATCTATTAAATAAATTGTTGTTCTTTGTCTACCCTGTGTTATTTTATCCCGACAGTTATTAAGGATTTTCACATCTGTAGTAACTGACCAATTGGCATGTAATTTGTAGAAATCTAACCCTTGTATTGATATTAAATCGTTGTGTCTTTTCTGTTTCTCAGCAGCTGGTACGGACATGGACAGCGCATACATTTCTCGGTTGCTGGTTGTGCTGAATATTGTTGAATTAATAATTACATAATACAATTATAATTATAATTACATATCCGTTATGAGGATATTTTATGATATAGCAGTGAGAACAGAGTTTGATGGTAGTAATGGCTATAAATAGCTGTATAATAAACCCCAAAGTTCCAGAATGTTCTTTCCATTTTCAGTTTCAACAAATATATTTAAATCACAATGGCTATTATGCTTTCATGTCTTAGGTAAAATAGAACAAGATGTTGTGATAGTAGATGCTTTGTCTACATAAACGATTTTTTTTCTGTAAACTACACTCTGCTTGCCCCCTAAAACATTAATTAAGGATTAATCACCCATTTATTCATGTCCAATCGTGTATCTGTACATTGTAAAAAAGATCTATGTTTCAAAGGTTGGTACAGGAACTGGTTATGAGGGGATTTTTCGGCCGGGTCAATCTTGACTCGGACCATACTGTGAAGGTACAGAATATGAACAGTATGTAAGGGTGAATTCAGCAGATTGCTGTGTCTTTCAAGCATTGATTTATGTATGTTTAGTGTGAATGCAACGGCTTTATCCATTGAATAAGCTGTTGTTCTTTGTCTATCCTGTGTTACTATATCCGGACGGTTATTATGGATTGGCCCACCTATAATTACTGCTCGGTAGTTATATAGTTCGTTGCCATCTGACTCTTGTATTTATAGTAAGTCGTTCTGTCTTTTCAGTTTCTCAGCAGCTGGTGAAACCTGATGTCCGGACATAGCCAAGCACGCTCATTTCTCATTTGCCGGGAACGTTCAGACTATCTTGTTGGTGTTCAATATTGTGGCCTTCTGGAGATGCCCATAAACATTACGGCGTAGGTCATTTTCTGATTGGACAGCGGTAGTCAGTGGAGTTCCGCAGCAATCCGTGTTGGGACCCCTTCTTATCGTGTCGTCCGTCAATGATTTGGATGAAGGATTTTATGGATTTGTAACAGGGTTTCAGACCCATGCGATGGTAGCTGGAAAGACAGGTAGAGTTGAGGAAGCACGGTGCTTACAGAAAGAATTAGACGGACTGGAGAAGAGGCAAAGAATTATGAAGGAATATTTTGTAGGGAAGTGCCCAGACTTGCTCTTTGGCAGAGGCAATAAAGGCGTGAACTATTTCGTAAATGGGAATATCATATGAATTCAAAAAGCAGAGTTGCAGAGCTACCAGACAGTCTGCAGATTGAGTCAGTAGCGAGGGAGACAAATGCAATGCTCGAATTCATTTTCAGAGGACTGGAATATAAAAGCAACTCCTTCGCCATGCAATAAACTGTACACTCCCTGAATTGGCCTGGACTATTTCAACAATGGGGAGAATATTGAAACAAGCAGAGGTGCAGAGCCTTTTGGGAAAACTCCCTGCAGGAAAATTTGTAGAAATGCGAAGAAGCCAAATGCAATGTTAGCATCCATTTCCAGAGGAATGAGATACAAAAGCGAATCTCTCGCAACCTATTAATCTGTATAATCTTCCTAGTTTCCGCCTCACAGGCACGTAGCATGGGCAGTAAATCCTGGAGGTCCTGACTCTTAACTTAGCTCTTAACTCCTGGAACTGGCAGTGCAGAACTTCGTCACTCGTCGTACCCTTGTTATTGGTAGCTCAATGGGCCACCATTTCCAGCTTTTCACACTCCCAGTTAAGAATACTGAGGACTCAATCCGAGATATCCATTACGTTGTCGCCGACAGAACCAGCTGTCAGCACCACTGACGAATATCCTATCACAACACCCAGACTTCCACCCTGCCGCACCATCCACCCCTCACCTCACACACAGAGAGACACCGCACAACGTCCACTTCCCTTCTGAGGCACAGAGGCAAATCAAGTGCTTGAGACCCGAACACTTTGACTGAACACTGTCAGGTGATTCTTCAGTGCGCTCCTTCCCCCCACCCCACCAAAACTCTGCTACAACATCCAAAATATGTTACAACAATCTATGCAATAATTATTGTCTGCAAATAAAGGGTTAACTGCACCTATCATTCCATAGATCCTAATTAAGGGAGTTTCCGTGGGGATTGTCGACGTCACCGCGGAGGTGTGGCTGCTGGTTGCCTGGTCTATTAATATGTACGGTATACCTCACAACGACAGTTTCAGTGAGAGCCGCCAGTCTACGCTGTCGGAGACCAGCGGCTGCAGACAGAGAGAAGACAGAGGCTGGATCGGGAACAGGAATCTGACTGTCCCAGCCATGGATCATAATCTGCGAAATATATCGCGGAAAGCTCCTGGAGTTGAGCAGAATAATTTCTGGGCGTATTCATATCTTGTTGAAAATTATGCAAGGCTAACGTTGGACTCACGTATCTTTTATGCGCTTATGACATTCAGACTGGTTTACTATCCTGTACTCGCCATTGCAGCTCTTCCTGGTAAGTGTCTCGTCTGTTCCTCATGATTAACGTCGAAAAATATAAGTCAGCTTCTCTTTCATCCCTGTCTTCTTACGACTCGCCAATTGAAAGGCAGGTGGTTCCAACCGGTAACGTTTCAGCAAAGATCCACTGAGTGTATTTGATAAGGTAACCCATGCAATGCTTATGGTGAAAGTAATCAGGAATGTGATCCAAAGCGACATTGCTATGTATATCCAGAAATGCCTTGCCCACAGAAGGCAAAGTGTTGTTGCAGACGGTCATATTCTGCATTGAGGGTGTTGACCAGGGGTATGCCTCAGACATTTATTCTGGAACCCGTACTCTTCGTCATTTTTATAAATGACCTGGGGAAAGAAGTGCAGCGATGGGTCAGTAAATTTGCTGATCACCCAAAATTGGGGTGTTTTGGATAGTGTTGAAGGGATGCAAAACTGCGGTAAGAAGAGGCAGATGGAGTTCAACACCGATAAGTGTGAGGCCATTCATTCTGGCAGATTAAATATGATGGAAGTATATGGTATGAACGGAATTCAATGAATGAATAAGTAGCTCCAACGTCTCCCCAGTTAAACAAGCAAAACGTCACGTGGGCATCAACACTGCCGTGATCTATCGCCGACACGAAGAATGCAGAAGAAACTGACGGCATGCAGTAGGATATTAGTATATTCAGCGAATGTACCAGCGTCTGTCCGACGGAGTGAAAGTTTGGTAACTGTATCATCTTGGAAAGGCAAATGTAAGAAAGATTATTAATTAAGTGTTAAACGATTGCGGTATGCTGCTCTGCGGAGGGACTTTGGAGTGCTTGTGCTTGAATCACAGAAGGTTAGTTTGCAGGTGCAGCAGGCTATTAAGAATACAAATACGATGTTTACGGAGGTTATGTGGCAACTGCACAAGGTACTGGTGAGGCGGAATTTGGAGTCCTGTGCTGTTCCAGTCTCCCGACTTGAAGATGGATAAACTGACTGTGCAGGCGGACCTCCAGTTGATTCCAGAGATGAGGTGGTTGGACTATGAATGGAAATCGAGTCGACTGGGATCGTACTAGCTGGAACTCAGAAGAATGAGAGAAATATTCCAGAAACATATAAAATTATGGAATGGATAGATAAGATAGTGGCAGGAAAGTTGTCTCCAGTGGTAAGTGAGACTGGAACTACGGGACATACCCTGAGGATACTGCGGAGTAAATTTAGGACTGTGATTAGGAAGGAACTTCTTCTCTCAGAGGGGGGTGAATCTGTGGAATTCTCTGCTCAATGAAGCAGTGCAGGCAACCTCAATAAATATATTTAAGACTGGCTGCCATAGTTTTTTGCATAGCAGAGGAATTAATGGCTATGAGGAAAAAGTAGGTCTGAGCCGAGGAGACCATGGTTAGATCAACCGTGATCATCTTCATTGTCAGATCATGCCAGATCGAACAGACGGACTGTTCCTGTTCCTATTACTAGTTTCTAATGTTCTCGTTTTCCCTTGTGTAGACAGTTGAGGGGAGTTGAATTTCTGTCACGGTGATACTTGGTACCTAAATTAGTTCATTATTCTCTCAACACTTCCCTTTGCAACTCGTTCTTCTGGCGCCAAAGCTCAGAATACATTCCAGCCATCGGTTGCTATGACTGCTTTGCCCACAAGGCTCGGGAGCTAAATTCGGTCATTCGAGCACCGAGCCTTCTCCGCCATTCAATCGTAACTGATTCGTTATCGCTCTCAACCAGATTCTGGCGCCCATCCCGTAGCCATCGACGACCCGATGAATCAAAAGCCCATCTCTCCCCTCTACCAATGGTTCCAATGACCTGCCTCCCACAGCCTCTGCGGCGATGGATTCCACACACTCACCTGTCTCGGTCTGAAGAAGCTACTGCCCATCTCCGTTTTAAAGGGATGTCTTTCTATTGTGAAGCCTCGTCTTCAGGTTGTCGACTCCCCCACGACAGAAGCAACCCTCTGCACGTCCACGATATCTAAGCCATTCAATGTCCATAGTACATTTCCCTGCAAAAACATCATCGGAATTCACACCCGCAAGTTCTAGCCTTATAGCCTCATAATCAATGAGATTCCCCTCATTCCGCTGAATTTCAGCAGGCCAGTGATGTTGTGGGGATGGAACTGGACTCTCTCACGGTGGTGTCTGAAAACAGGATGCTGTCTAAGTTGCATGCCATCTTGGACAATGTCTTCCATCCACTACATAATGGACTGGGTGGGCACAGGAGTACATTCAGCCAGAGACTCATTCCACCGAGATGCAGCACAGAACGTCATAGGAAGTCATTCCTGCCTGTGGCCATCAAACTTTACAACTTCTCCCTTCGAGGGTCACACACCCTGAGCCAATATGCTGGTCCTAGACTTATTTCATTATTTACTGGCATAAATTACATATTACTATTTAACTATTTATGGTTTTATTACTATTTATTATTTATGGTGCAACTGTAACGAAAAGCAATTTCCCCCGGGATCAATAAAGTATGACCATGACTACATTATAATCACCGCTGATTTAATAACTGCTCCCGATAATCTCCTCAGCAGATACATTAATTCCATGTTCATCTCTGCTCTCGGAAGTGCTGTGGATTAAAATAATTGTTATCAGAGAATGTTTCCATCCAAATGTGTGTCAATGGTCTTTATTTCCCTCCGCACAGTGAACGTGGTGACAATCGTCATCCTGTCGCGGGGAAAGTGCGGTCTCTCCGAAGGCGTCACAAGGTACCTGGTTGCCATGGTAGCAGCGGATCAGCTCGTCGTTCTCTTCGATGTGATATTGAACAAGATTCCGATGACTTACATGCCAATAAAGGTTTTCTACTGGTCAGCTCGTGTTCCCGTGTGTAATATCCACGCCGTCGTGTTGTACGGCGTCACGGACTGTTCTGTCTGGTTCACAGTAACTTTCACCTTTGATCGATTTCTGGCCATTTGTTTTCAGAAGCTGAAACGAAAATACTGTACCGGGAGATCGGCGGCTCTGGTTCTGGGGACAGTGACTGTGCTGAGCTGCGTAAAAAATATATTCTGGTACTTTATGCTCAATCGGTTCTATTCGACAAAAATTACGACCGTGTTGTGTTTGACTTTTAACCGTTTATTTTCCGAACTCCAGCTGGCAATATTTCTACTGATTCATTTCCTCCTCACCCCAATATTACCCTTTGTTCTGATTCTCCTGTTGAACAGTTTAACCATTAGGCACGTCCTAGTGGCCAGCCGAGCCCGGAGGAGACTCCGTGGTTCGGGCGATGGCGAGACGCCCGCCGACCCGGAGATGAAGAACCGCAAGCAATCCCTCCAGTTACTGCTGGTGCTGTCGGGGAATTTCATCCTGCTATGGGCGCTGTTGACGGTGTGTTCCGTATGGGAGAGCTTCCATCTTTATTTTTACTCGATTCCCCCGGATTCTCTGCGGGAACTAGGCTACATGCTGCAGCTCCTCAGCTGCTGCTCCAACACGGCCCTTTACGCCGTGGTCCAGGCCAGGTTCAGGGTGCAGCTGAAGGAGACGGTGAAATCGCCCTTTTGTCTCATGGCAAAGTGCACTCGGCGTTGTCTGGACCGCATTAATCCTCAGTGACCTTTCTCGAATACCTGCCCAAAATATACCATTTCTTTACTGGCATGTCCTCTTCCACAGGGAGTCTGAACGGCTGTGGCTATCTTTTGCCCGTCACACCTTGATGCACTAAAACGACAGGGGAGGTGTCCGCAATCTGATTTCCACAGAGCTCCTTCCAGTTTACCATCTTCACCAGTTCCCTATAATGCCTCTCTGAGTTCCACCAAGTGGGTGATTCTGCCATTCTTGGACATCACAATCGCAATACGACGTTGTCCCTGCGGGTCTCATGCAGCCTTAATGAGGCTCTAATGACCCCAGTATAGCTCCATCTCTTTCCTCCGACGAAAGAAAGGGCCCTTTGGTTCAAAGAGTCCCTGCGATTTCTTGTTTCAGGCAGGTAAGTTACCAAGAACTGACCGAGATCTCCGCTCGGATCTTTAATCCTTGAAGATATGTCTGCCAGCTCGAAAAAAAAAATCATTACCACGCACTGGAAAAACCACTCATTCAATCGCCGTTTGTTCTTCCGAAGCAACAATTTTCATCGCGGTGCCTTCTGGGAATTAAAGGAACTCTCGGATTCAGGACCCTGCACAAAGTGACGGGGTACTTGCAGGTAGTAATTTCAAATAAGCATTAACGGGCAAGACCCTTAAACAGAGAGTGCATGCGATTCACTTCCTTGTGTGGTGGCAGAGGTCAAGGATTAGTGGCCTTGAAAGGAAGATGAGACAGACATGCTAAGGACTCACTTTCAAGAGATCTGCAAATTTCTCGGTGCTAATTTACTTATTTATTCATCAACCTTCTTCGTATCTATCTATTCATTCATTCTTTATTCATTAATTTATTTATGTCTTCATTGCTCAGTTTGTCATCTATTGCACGTTGGTTATTTGCATTCCCTCAGATATTCAATATTTCTTCAACGCTTCAGTTGCATTTCTCTGTTGTACTCTGCATGCCAGTAAAAATTAACCTCAGCGTAGTATTTGACGACGTATCATAGTTTGATAATAAAACGAGTTTTACTTTGAAATGACCATATGTTGATTTACCCGACTGACAGAAAACTGGAGAGTTCGGAACTCTCCGTTGACCCTGTTGATGGAGTGAGCATTGATGTAACACCGGGAAAGAACACAGCACAATGGGAAGATCAGTGCTTGAAGTAAATCGTGGCCGCGGGTTCCATCGTGAGAGGAATACACTGGCTCAGCGGCAGGAAACTACCGTCTAGCAGACTGTTCTCGTCAATAGTCCTGCCAGCAGGTAATTTGCGGAAGGGTTTCAGTATGTCCTGAATGTAAAGGAGTCAGGAAAAAGTAAAACAACAGTAACAAAGGGACAGGCCTATAAAATATTTAGATAGCCCATAAAAACATGACACATAAGAGCAGAAATAGGCCACTGGGATGTCGAGCCTGCTCCGCCATTCTATCATATCTGAGATCGATCCCACTCAACCACATAATCCTTCCTTCACGCCATATTCTTTGATAGCCAGAACGATCAGAGAGCGATCGGTTTCCGCCCTAACTATCGGCAGGGTTTTGGACTGCGCAGCAGTCTTTTCTGAAGGGTCGCGCCTCATTATTGAGGTTTTATCCTCTAGTGCTGTATACCCCCAACATAGGAAACATTCTCTCCACATCCACCCTATCCAGTCCTTCCAACATCCTGTCGGCTTCAACGAGATCCTCCTGCATTCGTATAAATTTCAGTGCTTTCAGCCCTAAAATCGCCAAACGACCCTCACACGATAAACCTCTCATTCCCGAATCCTCCTCTGGACATTGTCCAATGACAACACATCCTTTCTAGGATATGGAACAAGATTATTTTAAAATATTCAAAGTACGGCCC
Source organism: Mobula hypostoma (assembly GCF_963921235.1). NCBI lineage: Eukaryota > Metazoa > Chordata > Chondrichthyes > Myliobatiformes > Myliobatidae > Mobula > Mobula hypostoma. The sequence continues at coordinate 6,969,893 of NW_026948187.1, read as the reverse complement.
GACTCGTGTCTTACAAAGGCGCTTCATTATCTGCTTGCTTCTGTATATAACTCCCTTGAAATAGAAGAAGAAGAAGAAGAAGAAGAAGAAGAAGAAGAAGAAGAAGAAGAAGAAGAAGAAGAAGAAGAAGAAGAAGAAGAAGAAGAAGAAGAAGAAGAAGAAGAAGAAGAAGAAGAAGAAGAAGAAGAAGAAGAAGAAGAAGAAGAAGAAGAAGAAGAGGAAGAAGAAGAAGAAGAAGAAGAAGAAGAAGAAGAAGAAGAAGAAGAAGAAGAAGAAGAAGAAGAAGAAGAAAAAGAAGAAGGAGAGGAAGAAGAAGAACAAGAAGAAGAAGAAGAAGAAGAATATCTTTATTGTCATTGTTGTGGAGCAATGAAACACACTTTAGCAGCTCAACGTTCTGCAGCATGACAAAGAATATATCCATAAAATAAACTGTAAAATCTCAGGAATGCGTCCAAAATTAATAACATATGGATGGGGTGTGGGGTGGGGGGTAGGACTATTGCACACCTGCCATTCCTGGAAGTGTGATGTATTTAGCTGCCGCCGTCTGAGGAGGAAATAAATGCCAACATTCCATTTGCCTTCTTCACCACAGACTTAATCACAAATTAATGTGATTCTCGCACGAGGACTGCAAAGTCTCCCTGTACCACTGATCTTTGAACCTGCTTCCTGTTCAGATAATAGTCCACACAATTGTATATTTTAAGCAAGTGCGGTATGTTTATTTCCCAACGTTGTTTTCTGTCTGCCATTCTTGACCTTTCTTCCAATCTGCCCACGTCCTGTTGCAATCGGATTGCTTCCTCAGCACTACCTACCATTCCATTAATTTTCCCATCATCTGCAAAATGTGCGACAAAGTATAAACTCCATTATCGAAACCATCGATTAACAATGAGAAAAGCCACCTGTCGAATTCATACCCTTGAAGACCACCACTCGTCAGTAGCCGTCAACCGGAAAAGGCCCCTTTTGTCCCACTCGCTGCCTCCTGCCTCTCAGCCATTCTTCTATCCATTCCAGTATCTTTCCTGTAACACCATAGGATTGTATTTTGTTAAGCAGCCTCATGGGTGACACCTTATCAAATGGCTTCTGAAAATCCAAGTAAAATCCAATGCGTCTCCTCTGCCCGCCCTGTTTGTAAGTTTCGTAACGAAATAGTTCAGATTTCCACTCAGACAAGCCATGCTGACTTTGACTTATTTTATCATCACTCTCCAAGTACCTCGCAATCTCATTATGAATAATAGACTCCAACTAACTGTCCTAAAATTCCCATTCTTTTGCCTTCGTCCCTTCGTAAAGAGTGTAGCAACGTTAATAAATTTCAGTCTGGCGGAACATGGCAGAATCAAGTGATTCTTGAAAGAATATGACCAGCATATCCATTATATCTTCTGCAACCTCTCTCAGTCCTCTGGGTGTAGTCCATCTGGGCTAGTTAATATTTTCACCGAAAGATCTTACTGTTCCCGAGCACTTTTTCATTTGTAATAACAATGTCACTCACTGCTGGTCGCATACCCTGTCTGGACTCTGGCATACTGATAGTGCCTTCCACAGCAAGCACATACGCAAAGAAACCGTTAAGTCATTTATCAAATTTCTCTACCCCCGTTGTTATCTCTAGTCGTAAATAAGGAACAATAGTTTCCATTTCTTCCATTCCCTGTGGCCCCGAGGCTGGATAAGAAAAATATATGGATTTAGACGGACCAAATTATAAATAATTCGATGGGGAGCATTTTAGTAACAGTGCCTATAATCGCAGATACGTTACTTTTATTAATTATCGCTGCTGGGGCTAAGTCCACACCTCAGTGGTGGATATTTTATAATGTGAATTTCAGTATCAGCATGTCTTTCCTGAGGGTGAAGCTGAGTATGAAGCTGGACAAGGCGAGACTCGAAAAGATAAATAACGCGAAGCATTGCAAATATTGTTACGTCATGGGTGACAAAAAAATATAGAATAGAGTCAGGTTTAACAAGCAAACACGATACTTATTAGCTTCTACTGAAGAATATAGAAAAGTAAACAACCAGCTTAACCGGAAGTTAACAGTTATATGGCTGTCTCGAAAAAACAGTAGAACTTAAAAATACTTCTAAAAGGGGTAAATTGAAACACCGTTTAAAGTGGTAAATTCAAAAGTCTAAGTTATTTTTACAGTCCTTAAGGACAGACTTTAATGCAGCAACAGTTCCTCCGAAGAAAATGACAAACCTGTCGATCACAGTCGGGCGATGCCTTGTCCAAAGGCCTCACACCGAATATAAAGTCATAAAGTAAATGACCTTTTCTCTCGGGAGGGTGGACACTGCACAAAACGTCCTGATCTTGCAGGAGAGTAACTCAAACGTTCATGCCACAGTTTTCCAGACGATTCCGATTCCAAGCAGTCGATCACTTCCAAAACAGCGAACGTCATTAACTTTACCCAATTATTTGGGTTCTCGTCCTTTGGTAAGGTAATCACTTTCCAATACTAGACTGCTAAAATAGGACAAATGTGCAACAAACAAAAACTGTTAGCGATTTCTATAACTGCCGGCAACAACATGTTTGCATTTTAAAATGGAAAGTAGAAACTGCGTCAAACTTTGGCTGCTTCCTTAAGTACTGTTGGGAACATGCCATTACGTGACATAACATCATTCCACGGTCATGAGCCAATTACATCATCCCACTGTCCCATGATCAAACTGTGGGCAAGTAACACCTCTCCCCAAAAAGGGAAAACTTTGGTATATCATGAGCAAAATTTTAACAACTATTTACAAAAAAAATATACAAATGCATACAATCTACAACATACATAAGATGCATACAATTATCATACAACACCTTACAAACTAATATACAGTTACAAATCTTAAAATTCCACTCAAAAACACCATTGTAAATTCAACATCGGGACAGACAATCGGTAATCACATTATCTTGGCCTTAATATGAGTTATCAAAATATTATCCTCCTGCAACATCAAACACCAATTCAGTAACCTTCTATGTTTTGTTTCTCATCTTACTCAAAAATACTCATGGATTATGAATGTGAGCTCTGAGTAGTTTCTGAGTTGAACCAACATACATTTGAAAGTGTAAAGCCAAAACAAGAGATAGTAATTCCTTTTCTACGGTTGAATAATTTGTTGATGCTCATTAAATTTCTTCGAAAAGTAAGGTACCGGACGATCAACCTCATCACCGTCATCCCTTTGGAGTATCACGGCTCCTGCAGCCTCATCACTGGCCCTCACAGCTAATGAAAATGGTTTTTCAAAGTCAGTTGACCTGAGCACAGGTTCATGACAGAGCATAGTTTCCAATTTATTAAATGCCTTCTGAAAAAGTACTGTCTGCACAAACTTTTCACCTTTCTTCAAGAGGTTGTAAAGCGAAAACAAGAGATCGTAATTCCTTTTCTATGGTGCTTTTCACCCTCATGTATGCCACATTGGCCAAACTGAGAAGCAGGTTCAGTAATAGACTCAGACAACCGCGCTGCTCCAAAGACCATGCGACATCATTCTGACGCTCGGCCATTAGCTCTATCATGTGTCAACCTGCATCCGGGGAAGGGATGCTCTCCCCTGCATGAACTCGGTCCACACTTCACACTACGAAGGTTCCTCTTTGTTCACGTGTCACCAGGCTCAAAGACGGGTTCCGGCCCGCTGTGGTAAAATGATTGAACAGCCCACTTGACTTCAAAATCTCCCCTGATATGGTTTTGAACCTTCCCGCCTGCCTGGAATGCAGCTGGCTGAAGTGAGGCGTTTGTCCCCCTTTAATTTTCTCTGCACGACCACATCAACGCACTGCGGTGATGATTTCACCGGCATGTATAGGATGCATGACAGGAATTACACTGCATTCCTAACTGCTCCTAGACCAGAAGGCAATGGGACAGAATCGGCCCATTGGCCCCACCGAGACTGCTCCGTCTCAAAGCTTCTCTGCCTTCCACCTGATGTCTTTGATAGCCTGACTGGGGAAGAACATCGGAACATAGACCAGTGCCACCTGGCCCGAGGGCAGATTCTATCCCGCTCGGAGAAGGCTATGGCTACTGAGCGGTCCCCTAGTCCGGTGAGCTGGACTCCAGACCTCGCAATCGACCGCGTCGTGGCCCTCGCACCTGATTGTCTGCCTACACTTCTCGGAAACTGTAGCACTTTATTATGCGCCCTCTTTCCCGTTTATAGTGTACCTGCACTCAGTGCCCGCTTTCTCTGCAACTTTAATACTTCGTTCTACATCCTGTTATTGGATTCCAAGACACCGTCCTGATGAATCTCCGCCTCTCCTCCCAGGGTTACCGCATCTTCCCCCGGCTGTCTTTTTTTAGTACCTCTCAGTCATGGATTCACACAGAGCGGGAGCTCTGATGTCCAGATCAGCCTCCCCCGTTTGTCTGAGTTTGACCGGTAACCCTGTAAACCTCAGCTTTCCACGTTCCCGTCCAAAAGTCTTTCGAGACGCTGCTGTTGCAAATTGGGCTTATTTTACTTACTTTGGCCTTCCTGTCGGCTGGGCCCGGACTGGCATTCTCCTCTACACTCTCTTTAACAGGGCGTTTATGCCCACATAACTACAGCTCACTGGACGTTATTATCTTTTTTGTTGTTGTTCTTTTTCGCACCATTTTCAGTACACTCCGGCAAATGTTGTGCGTGAAGATCCCAGGAGCTCAACAGTTTCGGAGGATCTCAGACCACTTGGCCTGGCACCGGCAATCATTCCACAGTCAAAGTGATTGATGACATTGCTTTCCCAATCATCGTTTCGTCTGAAGAACCAACTGAACGTCTTCACAATGTCTGAATGTTTCCAAGGCATTGAGTTGCTGTCACATGATTGGTTAATTAGATATTTATCTTAACGAGCGAAAGAAAAAGGTGCACCTAATACTGTGGCCATTGAGTCTAAGTACTGGTGAATTTGACAACAAACTCCCCTTTGACTATGTCTTTTGTCGGTTAACCGAGCTGCAATTCCAGATTCCACCGCCAGTCGCTCCCCTGCGTACTCAGCAGATTTTTGCCGAGCGTCCCCCTCTCACTGAGTCACTGTGTAGACTCCAGGCGCAGAAATATACGGCCGAGTTCTTCGGTTCCAGTTTGGAGCTGCTCAGAGTGAAGGTCTTTCCGTCCGGTCTCTGGGCGGTAAAACCGTCCACGGGCTCGTCGGAATTGACAACTTTGGTAACAGCGGAGTAAAAGAGGTTCTCCAGCTCCTTCCCCGGGAGCTGTCTGTACCAGAACATGTTAGGGTCAGCGCTCGTCCCCTTCACAGTGCACGTCGTCGTCACATTCTCCCCGGGGGATCGCGAGAGCACGGCCGGGGTCTGAGCGATGGTCTGCGAGCTGACCTCTGGGAAAGAGACGGGAAGAGGAGGACGGTTAATGATGACACTGGAGATCCGGGGATGGGGGGCGGGAACGGGATCAGAGCAGATATGGAAACTTAAGAAGAAAGGAAAATTTCGCAAATGAGTAAAAACAGTGGAATTCTGAAAAGAAATGGAGCAGCATGGGAAATAAAGAAAAATAGGGGGATAATCAAAAGTTTGAGAAAAAAGAAATAAAATCATCTGTGAACAGAAATATTGGTGCAAGGACTGCAAGGAGGACGTGAGAAGAGACCGAGAAGTGGCTAGTAAGAGGTAATCACTGGCACGCAGTCTGGAGAAGGAGAAAGATGGACGGATTATGAAAGGAGGATAATTAATTCAGAGAGAACCGAGAGGATGAAAACAGAGGGGCGAGAAACTGAACAAAATTTAAATAGGGGTAAAGGGAAACAAAATAATTTATCGGATTATAATAGGAGAAATTTGCTTACGGTGGGCCCAGATCTTAAGTCCAAGTAACACAAACATCTTTGTTTGGAACCGTTCTTTCAGACAATGAGCGAGTTTTGTGCTCAGCTGCCGTTTGTAACCTGTTGAAAAGACAGTGAGAGCCAGGAAGAGATGCCACGCCCACTTCTGCAGAAAGACCCGCCCTCCACCTGCAATTCGATTCTTTATTGGCCGAAGAACACAGTATAAATGTCATGTCAACCGCTTTATTTTTTTTTAGCAACAGTCCAGTGCATTGAAAACTTGACCAGCGTTAGTTAATAGAAATATAAATTGCAATATTTCTGGAGTTCAGCGCCAATCACTCGGGTTCCAATCCCGCTGCTGGTTGTAAAGGCGTCTACGTGTTCACATCGTGTCCACGTGGTTTCCCTCCCGGAACTCCGGTTTCTTCCCATGTTTGTAATTGGCCAGTGACGAGTCGTTGGGCCGGAAGGGTCTGATATCGCGCTGTATTTCTGAATAACGAAGTAAAAAATATTTTAATCGGTGCAAACACCAACAGCAAGTTTATATCGATCGATACAGATGACACGACACAGTGTTGTATCTCAAGTCCGAGGTATACAGGGTAAACAGTAAGGAACCCAACAGCGTCCCCTTGCGTCCCCAGTGCTGCTTATGGCCTGTCCGACACACAACTATGAAGCTGCACCAACTGTGGTCTGCCGGTCAGGTCAGACATTGTCCAGGATACAATGGAAGTGCCAACCTACATTCAGCGGAATGTTTTCCCCAGCGATGACGGCTGCATGGTATCAAGGGCACTTGAGTAATGAAGCAAAACATGATGCCCTGCTTATCCAAGGGAGAATAGGCTCTGTTCTGCAGATGCTTGATAGTATCCTCGACTCGAATCTCCTCCTAGTTGACAAAGTGCAGGGGATCGAGGGCTGATCTGGCCAGGGTCGGAGGTGAGACAGGACCAGCCTCTCTCGGGTCTTCATGATATGTGAGTTCACGGCCACTGAACGGTAGACAGTCAAGACTTTCAGTTGGCCGTTCCTGGATACTGGAACCATGATGTTTCCACGCTTTCAAAGCTGAGAGTCAAGTTGAAAATGTGCTGGGGGAACTCTACACAGCTATCAGCGGGCTTCCTCGGGACCTTGGATTTCACGCCATGATATCCCAATGCGTTCCCGCGTCTGAGTCTCCTCAGAGTCCTTCTCATTTCCTTGGTGGTTACGATGAATCGAGGAGTTGGTGGAAGGTGGGAACTGGGGGATTTGACGATTGGGACGTTAGCAGTTGCCCCTGATAGCTAATTGTCTTCTACACTGGTGGCACTGTGGTCTGGTAGGACTTTTCGACCGGGCACGATGTTGCGGGAGCAGTTGACCCAGCGCAACACCGGCGCAGCTCTCCTCCAGCTACCTGAGGAAAAACAGCTACCAATTCGGACCTTGTGCCGGAAGCTGAAATAAGGATCCCTACAGTAAAGTTCATTCATTTTGCCGGTAACGGAACAGAGGTTGTCAGCTGAACAGGAAGTACAGCAGCAGGAGGTGCCAATTGGCATCCGGTCTCTCTCTCAGTATTTGTGGAACCCATTCAAAGCGGGTCCATGGACCTAGAGCGCTCTCTACCGTCGCTAAGAAGAAATCACTAACCAACCCCAAGTTTCTTCAATCACAATGAATATCTTAAACGAATTCTTTAGCTCTGAGTTTCCACTACAAACTCTGTTGACCCACATGGCAGAGGAGACGGGAATCTGGCAAACTGGTGGGGATCTCAGCGGATCACGGAAGGTAAAAAGCAGAACATCACAGCACATGAACTGGCCCTCTGATCCGAGGTTAGAGTCACAGAGAAGTAGGGCTCAGAAACAAACGCTTCGGCTATCCAGCTGTGCCGAACGATCAAAACTGCCTAATCTCATTGACCAACACCTGGAGCAAATGCCCTCCATACTTCTGCCATAGATGTACCGAAAGTACCTTCCTTGAAACTTGATATCGAAGTCTCATGCACCATTTGCGCTCGATGCTCCTTCCCCATCTCCTGACTAAAGACGTTTCCTTTCATGTTCTCCTTGAACATTTCAACTTTCTCCCTCAGCCCATTTCTTCTCATTGCCCCATCCAGGCTCTGTGTAAAAGCCGGCTTGCATTTACGCTGGCTATAGCCCTCATACTCCGACAGGTGGCGCTCGTCAGCCTCGGACCGCAGCCCGCCAAGGAGAAGGAAAACTCTGATGTTATACCTGCGCTGCCTTCCGGCAATATGCACTCATGGGAAAAAACATCAGGAGTAAGCCCCGGGAAGAAAACTGGAGCCGGTTTCCCGAAGGAAGTTTGATGTTGTTTGCAACTTGACTCCTGCAACCTCAACGGAAACACTGCTGTCAAGCTGTAGCGGCGCTTGTCCTTCCCTTAGACGATGTCAGTGACGTGAAGAAGCATGTGCATGGACAACAGCGGTTCTTCAAATCTTTCCGCCCAGGCTTGTGCCCTGGAGTGGATGTAGTTCACCAGAGACGCGATCCAATGATCTCCTGGGATCTACGGCTACTACTAACATTACTACTTCTACTAATCCTCATAATTTGGTTTACTTCCATCAAATCCCTCCTCAATATCCTGCATTCCAAGCAGTAAAGTTTTAACCTTTCCTCTTTCCTTATCACTAGGGTCCTCGAGTCCGGGCACATCCCTCCCCACCATCGGGCGTACGTATAGCAATGGCAGCCCAAGCTGGCAACTTTCTCCATCACAGCACCCTCCCCCCAGCCCGCCCCACAACCATCTGCACCACGCCATCCTCTCGCAGTCCCCATCGGTCAGTAGGTACAGAAGGTGTCAGTTCCCACACGGCCAGGTTTAGGAGCAATGACCTCCCTTCAAAAATTCCGGACAAACGGACCGGTACAACCCGAATCATTACATTTGCACAGCAACATTTTGAACTAGTATGGATCCTGCTCCTTTTTATAACGTGTTGTGTGCTGCAAAGAATGTGTATAATGAATGTTTAATTGATTTCTCTCTCTCTCTCTCTCTCTCTCAATATTTAGCTCGTGCTGCCACCTCGTGGAAGAAAGAAGTACTTCAATACTGCAGAGGAAACATAGTTAGCCTGGGGTTTGGCGGGTGTCTGTCACCACTCCACCGTCCACGCTGGGAAACGGTTTTGTAACGGGAGCCCCACGTCATGAAGCTCTGCGAAGTACTGCAAGGGCAGAAGAGGACGGCCGACTGTGCGGGTGAGGGTTTGTTTGTAAAGCAGGTATTGCTGGATCTCTTGGCCGTGTAGCGGTCATGCGTGTAGCTTCTGATGGAGCCTTGTCCAGGGGAGGTGAACAAGAGGTCCAGTGCCCATTGATTCTCTACCTGTACCAGCTGGCATGCGAGGTGCGTCTTCATCCTGCCGGCTCCATTCGACGGGGATGAACAGTACAGCTCCATATAACTTAGCCAGTATTCCCACGGAACAGAGAATGGCTGAATCTATAGTGCTTGAAGCAACACTTTACGGCAGGTCGCAAACATATCGTAAAGATTCGGCAAATTGGTTCTGCTGCTGCTGGAAACTCAGCACTAGGGACCCAGGTCCCGCTTTACCAAGAATGCTGTTGAGGCCCGAATTTTCCTGTTCTTTTGAAACTTACCGTGCAATCCTTTCTCCCGCTGCGTTACAACACACCATGGGCCCATAACCCGCGCATACCCGAAACCTTCCAGGATCAAGAGAAACTTATGAAACTTTGGAAATGTATTTCAACGTGTCTTGAGTGAGGATTGAAAGACCACTAATTGCAGTATCGTCCAAAAAGGGTGTTCAGCTGTCCTGAGTCCGCGCAGAGGTTTTCAGAGCCGATATCGCCAATCCCCATCTCCGTCATCATTCCCTTCTCTGCGCCTATCCCTGTCTGCATCACCCTCTTCATTCCTTACATACATCACTGTCCCTGCCATCCACCCCATCCCCTCCATGCCCTACATCCCTCTGCATCTCGGTCACCCACTCCCTCCCCTACATAGCACCCGTCGTTTTGATCTCCCCCTCCAACACGCTCCTCTCCATCACCGCTACCCCTCGTTCTCCTACATAGGCCTCGTCTCTGTGATCCCTCCCTCATCGAATCCGTGAACCCCTCCTTCCCCGACGGTCACACACGTCTCCATGAACGCCTCCCTCACCGCCTCCATGTCTGCTACTTTTGATTTCCAATGTCTGCAGAATCTGTTGTCTCGAAAACGATGGGTTTAACGCGGGGTTGGAGGACTGAGAGGAAACGTATCTACACACTGGAAGTGGCTGATGCAGCTACAGTTACAATGACGCGTAGGATTAAGGGTCAGCACTGTTGACGTGACGCTATGACATCACCAGCGAGCCGGGTTCAGTTCTATGAGGAGTTTCTACGCTCTACTCCTGACCGCGTAATTTTCATGCACGGGCTCCGGTTTCATCCCACATTCCGAAGACATGAAGGGCGGTAGGTTATTTGGTCACCTGAGTGCAATTGGGCGATGTTGGGTCACTCTGCTGTATCTCTACAAAAGGCACTGAGGTTGGGAAGGATTAGAGAGATAACGCTTCCAGACTGAACGTATATAATTGTTATGAAATGGTGAAGATTTAGGAGTAATAGGTTCAGACAGAGGGAGGTATGCAAATGGTATTAGCTAAGAATACCGCTGCTATTGGAACAACCACACAGGAATTTCCCAGTAGGTTTCGGCAGCGTCCACAGCGAGTGAAACAACATCAACTGTTAGTTGTAAAGTAAATAACACGAGAATGAATTAAACTGAATTGAATTGATTTTATTTCTTCCATCCTTCACATACATGAGGAGTAAAAGTATTTACATTAGGTCCCCATCCAAATGTGCGACGTGAAATCGTAGTAATTTATAATATATAGAACCTGCAATGCAATATAGAGTCCACTCACGTCAGCGTGAGTTCCTTAGTCTGATGTCCTGGTGGGAGAAGCTGTCCCGCAGCCTGTTAGTACCAGTTCCTGGACGGGAGCAGCTGGAATAGATTGCGGTTGGGATTACTGTCCGTGTAAATCTCCTCAATCATGGGAAGTTCCCAACTACAGATGCGCTGGGCTGTCCGCAACACTCTCTGCCGAGCCCTGCGATTAAGGGAGGCAGGGTTCCAATACAAGGCAGTGATGCAGCCAGTCAAGATGCTCTCAGTTCAGCCCCTGTCGAAATTTCTTATGATTTGAGAGCCCATACAAAACTTCCTCAGCCGTCTGAGGATCAGAAGGATCTTGGGGTCCGAGTCCATAGCACACTCAAAGTGCTAAGCAGGTTGACTCTGTGGTTAAGATGACGTACGGTGCATTGGCCTTCATCAATGATGGAATTCAACTTATAAGCCGAGAGGTATTGTTGCAGCTATATAGGACCCTGGTCAGACCCCACTTGGAATACTGTGCTCAGTTCTGTTCGCCGCACTACAGGAAGGACATGGAGGCCATAGAAAAGGTGCAGAGGAGATTTGCAAGCATGTTGCCTGGATTGGGGAGCATGCATTATGACAATAGGTTGAATGGACTCGGTCTTTTCTTCTTGGAGTGACGTACTCGACAGGTGACTTGATAGAGGTGTACGAGATGATGAGAGACATTGATTGTGTGGATAGTCAGAGGCTTTTTCCCAGGGCTGAATTTGGTAACACAATGACGACACAGTTTTAAGTTCTTTGTAAGTACGTACAGAGGAGATGTCAGGAGATGTCCTCCCTTTCCCGACCTATATCGGTGATACCAACATATACCGAGACTTCTGGCTGCTCACCCAGAATGCCGTGGGCCCGATCCGAGACATCCCTGACCATGGAACCTGCGATACCATCCGGATGTCACTTCGCTTCCACGGACTCTCGTGTCTACTCCTCTGACTGTGGGAAATTGCTGGAGAAGATTCTTAGGGATGGGATGTATGAGCATTTGGAAAGCCGTGGCCAAATCAGGGAGAGCTGTTATGTCTTTGAACTTGGCAAGTCGTGCTCTACCAGCTTGATTTGACTTTTTTGAGAGGTTGACGAGAGAGGTTGGTGAGGGCAGAACCGTGAATGTTGTCTCCCTGGATTTTAGAGAACCGTTTGAAAACGTCCGTCATAGGAGGCTAATCCAGAAGATTAATATGCATGGGGTCCACGATGGCTGTTTGAATTCAGAACTGTCTTGTGCACAGCAGACAGAGGGTGATGGTTGAAGTGACTTATTCGAGCTGGAGGTCTGCAGTTTGCAATGTTCCACAGGGATCTGCGGTGGGACCTCTGCTGTCTGTGATGTATATA